>NC_067488.1:81429364-81732528 GCF_947179515.1 Apodemus sylvaticus | reverse complement strand
AATTATCTTGTTTTTCCTACACAACACGTTGTAACTCGAAAACATTTGGTGTTGCATGTATGACTAAACATGTAGCCTCAAAGAGAACCCACAGCAGAATGTTCTCTCGAAAAAATATATCAGAATACCACATTTTAAGGAAATCCCACATCATGCGAAATTATCTTGTTTTTCCTAAACAACATGTTGTAACTCGAAAAGCTTTGGTGTTCCTTTTATGTCTAAGCGTGTAGCCTCAAAAGAGAATGCACAGGAGAGTTTTCTCTCGAAAGAATATATAAGAATACCACGTTATAAGGAATTACAGTGTTGTAGATTAAAGACAAATATGTACATATTAGGAATACTTAAACTTTAGGAGAAGAAATAACGCATCTTGCAAATTTATCTTGTATATCCTAAACAACACGTTGTAACTCGAAAAGATTTGGTGTTGCATGTATGGCTAAACGTGTAGCCTCAAAAGAGAACCCACAGGAGAATTTACTCTCGAAAAAATATGTCAGAATACCATGTTTTAAGGAAATCCCGCATCGTGCATAATTATCTTGCTTTTCCTAAATAACACGTTTTAACTCGAAATGCTTTGGTGTTGCGTGAATGTCTAAGTGTGTAGCCTCAGAAGAGAATGCACAGGAGAGTTTTCTATCAAAATAATATGTAAGAATACCTCGTTACAAGGGAATACAGTGTTGATGAGTAAAGACAAATATGTACGTATTAGAAATACTTAAACTTTATGAGAAGAAATGACGCATCATAGAAAATTTTCTAGTATTTCCTAAACAACATGTTGTAACTCAAAAAGATTTGGTATTGCGTGTATGTCTAAGCATGTAGACTCAAAAGAGTATGCACAAGGGAGTTTTCTCTCCAAAAAATATGTCAGAATACCACGTTTTAAGGAAATCCCGCATCTTGCGAAATTATCTTGTTTTTCCTTAACAACACATTGTAACTCGAAAAGTTTTGGTGTTGCGTGTATGTCTAAGCGTGCAGCCTCAAAAGAGTATGCACAGGAGAGTTTTCTCTCGAAAGAATATGTAAGAATACCATATTATAAGGAAATACAGTGTTGCAGAGTAAAGACAAATATGTACGTATTAGAAATACTTAAACTTTACGAGAAGAAATAATGCATCATGCAAAATTATCTTGTTTTTCCTAAACAATACGTTGTAACTAGAAAAGATTTTGTGTTGCATGTATGTCTAAGTGTGTAGCCTCAAAAGAGAACGCACAGGAGAGTTTTCTCACCAAGGAATATGTAAGAATACCACGTTATAAGGAAATAAAGTGTTGCAGACTAAAGACAAATATGTACGTATTAGAAATACTTAAACTTTACGAGAAGAAATATCGCATCATAAAAAAATTATCTACTATTTCTTAAACAACATGTTGTAACTCGAAAAGCTTTGGTGTTGCGTCTAGGTCTAAGCATGTAGACTCAAAAATGTATGCACAGGAGAGTTTTCTCTCGAAAAAATATGTCAGAATACCACATTTTAAGAAAATCCAGCATCCTGCGAAATTATCTTGTTTTTTTCCTAAACAACACGTTTTAACTTGAAAGGCTTTGGTGTTGCTTGTATGTCTAATTGTGTAGCCTCCAAAGAGAACGCACAGGAGAGTTTTCTCTCAACAGAATATGTCAGAATACCCCGTTACAAGGAAATACAAAGTTGCAGAGTAAAGACAAATACGTACGTATTAGAAATACTTACACTTTACGAGAAGAAATAACGCATCGCACAAAATTATCTTGTATTTCCTAAACAACACTTTGTAATTCGAAAAGATTTGGTGTTCCATGTATGTCTAAATGTGTATCCTCAAAAGAGAACCCACAGGAGAATTTTCTCTCAAAAAAATATGTCAGAATACCACGTTTTAAGGAAATACTGCATCATGCGAAATTATCTTGTTTTTCCTAAACAACACGTTGTAACTCGAAAAGCTTTGGTGTTGCGTGTATGTCTAAGCGTGTAGCCTCAAAAGAGAACGCATAACAGAGTTTTCTCTCGAAAGAATATGTAAGAATTACACGTTATAATGGAACAAAATGTGGCAGAGTAAAGACATATACGTATGTATTAGAAATACATAAACATTACGAGAAGAAATAACGCATCGAAAAAATTATCGTGTATTTCCTAAACAACACATTGTAACTCGAAAAGATTTGGTGTTGCATGTTTGTCTAAACCTGTAGCCTCAAAAGAGCACTCACAGGAGAAGTTTCTTCGAAAAAAATATGTCAGAATACCAAGTTTTAAGGAAATCCTTCATTTTGCGAAATTATCTTTTTTTTCCAAAACAACACGTTGTAACTCGAAAACCGTTGGTGTTGCTTGTATGTCTCAGCGTGTAGCCTCAAAAGAGAAGGCACAGGAGAGTTTTCTCTCGATAAAATATGTCAAAATACAACGTCTTAAAGAAATTCTGCATCGTGCGAAATTATCTTGTTTTTCCTAAACAACATGTTTTAACTCGAAAAGCTTTGGTGTTGCGTCTATGTCTAATTGTGTAGCCTCAAAAGATAATGCACAGGAGAGTTTTCTCTCTCAAGATATGGAAGAATACCACTTTACAAGGAAATACAGTTTTGCAGAGTAAAGACAAATACGTATATATTAGAAATACTTAAACTTTACGAGAAGAAATAACGCATTGTACAAAATTATATTGTATTTCCTAAGCAACACGTTGTAACTTGAAAAGATTTGGTGTGGCGTATACATCTAAGCGTGTGGCCTCAAAATAGGATGCACAGAAGAGTTTTCTCTCGAAAAAATATGTCAGAATACCACGTTTTAAGGAAATCCAGCATCGAGCGAAATTATCTTGTTTTTCCTACACAACACGTTGTAACACGAAAAGCTTTGGTGTTGCGTGTATGTCTAAGCGTGTAGCCTCAAAAGAGAATGCACAGGAGAGTTTTCACTCGAAAGAATATGTAAGAATACCACATTACAAGGAAATACAGTGTTGCAGAGTAAAGATAAATACATACATATTAGAAATACTTAAACTTTATGAGAAGAAATAACGCATCGTACAAAATTATCTTGTATTTCCTAAACAACACGTTGTAACTCGAAAATTTGTTGTTGCGTGTATGTCTAAACGTGTATCCTCAAAGAAAACCCACAGGAGAGTATTCTCTCAAAAAAATATGTCAGAATACCACGTTTTAAGGAAATCCCGCATCATGTGAAATTATCTTGTTTTTCCTAAGCAACTTGTTGTAACTCGAAAAGCTTTGGTGTTGCGTTTTTCTCTAACCGTGCAGCCTCAAAAGAGAATGCACAGGACAGTTTTCTCTCGAAAGAATATGTAAGAATACCACGTTATAAGGAAATACAGTGTTGCAGAGTAAAGACAAATATGTACATATCAGAAATACTTAAAATTTACGAGAAGAAATAATGCATCGTGCAAAATTATCTTGTATTTCCTAAACAACACGATGTAACTCGAAAAGAATTGGTGTTGCGTGTATGTCTAAACATGTAGCCTCAAAAGAGAACCCACAGGAGTATTTTCTCTCAAAATAATACGTCATAATACCACGTTTAAGGAAATACTGCATCGTGCGAAATTATCTTGTTTTTCCTAAACAACAAGTTGGAACTCGAAAAACTTTGGTATTGCATGTATGTCTAAGCGTGCAGCCTCAAAACTGAATGCACAGGAGAGTTTTCTCTCGAAAAAATATGTCACAATACCACGTTTTAAGGAAATCCCGCATTGTATGAAATTATCTTGTTTTTCATAAACAACATGTTTTAACTCGAAAAGCTTTGGTGTTGAGTGTATGTCTAAGTGTGTAGCCTCAAAAGAGAACGCACAGGAGAGTTTTCTCTCGAAAGAATATGTAAGAATACCACGTTATATGGAAATACAGTGTTGCAGAGTAAGGACAAATACATATGTATTAGAAATACTTAAACTTTACGTGAAGAAATAAAGCATCGTTCGAAATTATCTTGTTTTTCCTAAACAAAAGGTTGTAACTCAAAAACCTTTGGTGTTGCGTGTATGTCTAAGCGTGTAGCCTCAAAAGAGTACACACAGGAGAGTTTTCTCTCGACAGAATATGTAAGAATACCAAGTTATAAGAAAATACAATGTTGCAGAGTAAGGACAAATACGGACATATTAGAAATACTTAAACCTTACGAGAAGAAATAACGCATTGTGCAAAATTATCTTGTATTTCCTAAACAACACGTTGTAACTCGAAAAGAATTGGTGTTGCGTGTATGTCTAAACGTTTAGCCTCAAAAGGGAACGCACAGGATAGTTTTCTCTTGAAAAAATATATCATAATACCATGTGATAAGGAAATCCCGCATCGTGCGAAATTATCTTGTTTTTCCTAAACAACACGTTGTAACTCGAAAAGCTTTGGTGTTGTGTGTATGCTTAAGTGTGTAGCCTCAGAAGAGAATGCACATTAGAGTATTCTCTCGAAAGAATATTTCAGAATACCATGTTACATGGAAATACAGTGTAGCAGAGTAAAGACAAATACGAACATATTAGAAAAACTTAAACTTTATGAGAAGAAATAACGCTCCATACAAAATTATCTTGTATTTCCTAAACAACAAGTTGATATTTGTAAAGATTTGGTGTTGCGTGTATGACTAAGCATGCAGCCTCAAAAGAGAACGCACAGTAGAGTTTTCTCTCGAAAGAATATGCAAGAATTCCACGTTATAAAGTAATACAGTCTTGCAGAGTAAAGACAAATATGTAGGTATTAGAAATAGTTAAACTTTATGAGAAGAAATAATGCATCATGCAAAATTATCTTGCTTTTCCTAAACAACACGTTGTAACTCGAAAATGTTTGGTGTTGCTTGTATGTCTCCGCATGTAGCCTCAAAAGAGAACGCACAGGAGAATTTTGTCTCGAAAAAATATGTCAGAATACCACGTTTTAAGGAAATCCCTCATCGTGCGAAATTATCTTGTTTTTCCTAAACAAGAAGCTGTAACTCGGAAAGTTTTGGTGTTGCGTGTATGTCTAAGCTTGTAGCCTCAGAAGAGAATGCACATTAGAGTTTTCTCTCGAAAGAATATGTAAGAATACCACGTTATAAGGAAATACAGTGTTGCAGATTAACGACAAATACGTACGTATTGGAAATACTTAAAATTTACGAGAAGAAATAATGCATCGTGCAAAATTATCTTGTTTATCCTAAACAACACATTGTAGCTCAAAAAGATTTGGTGTTGCGTGAATGTCTAAGGTTGTAGCTTCAAAAGAGAACACACCGGAGAGTTTTCTCTCAAGAAAATATGTCAGAATACCACGTTTTAAGGAAATCCCGCATCATGTGATATTATCTTCTTTTTCCTAAACAACACCTTGTGATTTGAAAAGCTTTGGTGTTGCGTGTATGTCTAAGCGTGTAGCTTCAAAAGTGAATGCACAGGAGAGTTTTCTCTCAAAGAATATGTAAGAATTCCACGTTATAAGGAAATACAGTGTTGCAGAGTAAAGACAAATAGGTATGTATTGGAAATACTTAAACTTTACGAGAAGAAATAACGCATCATGCGAAATTATCTTGTTTTTCCTAAACAACACGTTTTAACTCGAAAAGAATTGGTTTTGCGTATATGTCTAAACGTTTAGCCTCAAAAGGGAACGCACAGGATAGTTTTCTCTCAAAAAAATATGTCATAATACCACGTGTTAAGGAAATCCCGCATCATGCGAAATTATCTTGTTTTTCCTAAACAACACGTTGTAACTCGAAAAGCTTTGGTGTTGTGTGTATGCCTAAGTGTGTAACCTCAGAAGAGAATGCACAGGAGAGTTTTCTCTTGAAAGAATATGTCAGAATACCACGTTACACGGAAATACAGTGTTGAAGAATAAAGACAAATACGTACGTATTAAAAAAACTTAAACTTTATGAGAAGAAATAATGCTCCGTACAAAATTATCTTGTATTTCCTAAACAACAAGTTGATATTCGTAAAGATTTGGTGTTGCGTGTATGACAAAGCATGCAGACTCAAAAGAGAACACACAGTAGAGTTTTCTCTTGAAAGAATATGCAAGAATCCCACGTTATAAAGTAATACAGTGTTGCAGAGTAAAGACAAATATGTAGGTATTAGAAATAGATAAACTTTATGAGAAGAAATAATGCATCCTGCAAAATTATCTTGCTTTTCCTAAACAACACGTTGTAACTCGAAAAGATTTGGTGTTGAGTGTATGACTAAGCGTGTAGCCTCAAAGGAGAACGCACAGGAGAGTTTTCTCTTGAAAGAATATGTAAGAATACCACGTTATAAGGAAATACAGAATTGCATATTAAAGAGAAATACGTACATATTGGAAATACTTAAAATTTACGAGACGAAATAATGCATCGTGCAAAATTATCTTGTTTTTCCTAAATAATATGTTGTAAATCGAAAATATTTGCTGTTGCGTGTATGGTAAAGCATGTAGTCTCAAAAGAGAACACACAGGAGAGTTTTCTCTCAAAAAATATGTCAGAATACCCCGTTATAAGGAAATCGCACATCGTGCGAAATTATCTTGTTTTTCCTAAACAATACTTTGTAACTTGAAAAGATTTGGTGTTGCGTGTATGTCTAAGCGTGTCGCCTCAAAAGAGAACGCACAGGAGAGTTTTCTCTCGAAAGAATATGTAAGAATACCACGTTATAAGGAAATACAGAGTTGCAGAGTAAAGACAAATACATACATATTTGAAATACTTAAACTTAACAAGAAGAAATAGCACATCGTGGAAAATTATCTTGATTTTCCTAAACAACATATTGTAACTCGAAAAGATTTGGTGTTGCGTGTATGTCTAAGCTATTAGACTCAAAAGAGAAGGCACAGGAGTGTTTTCTCTCAAAACATTATGTCAGAATACCACGTTTTAAGGAAATCCCGCATCGTGCGAAATTATCTTGTTTTTCTTATACTACATGTTGTAACTCGAAAAGCTTTGGTGTTGCGTGTATGTCTAAGCGTGCATCCTCAAAAGAGAACGCACAGGAGAGTTTTCCCTCGAAAGAATATGTAAGAAAACCACGTTATAAGGAAATACAGTGTTGCAGAGTAAAGACAAATACGTACATATTAGAAATACTTAAAATGTACGAGAAGAAATTACGCATCGTACAAAATTATCTTGTATTTCCAAAACAACACGTAACTCGAAAAGATATGGTGTTGTGTGTATGTGTAAACGTGTAGCCCCAAAGAGCACCCACAGGAGAATTTTCTCTCGAAAAAATATGTCAGAATACCAACTTTTATGAAAATCCTGCAACGTGCGAAATTATCTTGTTTTTCCTAAACAACACGTTGTAACTCGAAAACGTTTGGTGTTGCTTGTATGACTCCGCGTGTAGTCTCAAAAGAGAACGCACAGGAGAGTTTTCTCTCGAAAAAATATGTCACAATACCATGTTTTCAGGAAATCCTGCATCATGAGAAATTATCTTGTTTTTCCTGAACAACATATTTTAACTCGAAAAGCTTTGGTGTTGCGTGTATGTCTAAGCGTGTAGCCTCAATAGAGAACACACAGGAGAGTTTTCACTCGAAAAAATATGTAAGAATACCACGTTATGAGGAAATACAGAGTTGCATATTAAAGAGAAATACGTACATATTGGAAATACTTAAACTTTATGAAAAGAAATAACGAATCGTGCAAAATTATCTTGTTTATCCTAAATAACACGTTGTAACTCGAAAAGATTTGGTGTTGCATGTATGTCTAAGCTTCTAGCCTCAAAAAAGAATGCACATGAGAGTTTTCTCTCGAAGGAATATGTCAGAATACCACATTTTAAGAAAATCCCGCATCATGTGAAATTATCTTGTTTTTCCTAAACAACATGTTTTAACTCGAAAAGCTTTGGTGTTGCGTTTTTGTCTAAGGTGCAGCCTCAAAAGAGAACGCACAGGAGAGTTTTCTCTCGAAAGAATATGTATGAATACCACGTTATAAGGAAATATAGTGTTGCAGAGTAAAGACAAATACGTATGTATTACAAATACTTAAACTTTACGAGAAGAAATAACGCGTCGTTGAAAATTATCTTGTTTTTCCTAAACAACACGTTGTAACTCGAAAAGATTTGTTGTTGCGTGTATGTCTAAGCTTGTAGCCTCAAAAGAGAACGCACAGGAGAGTTTTCTCTAAAAAAAAATATGTCAGAATACCACGTTTTAGGGAAATACCACATCATGCGAAATTATTTTGTTTTTCCTAAACAACAGGTTGTAACTTGAAAAGTTTGGTGTTCCGTGTATGTCTAAGCATGTAGCCTCAAAAGAGAACGCACAGGAGAGTTTTCTCTCAAAGAATATGTAAGAATTCCACTTTATAACAGAATACAGTGTTGCAGAGTAAAGACAAAGATGTACGTATTAGAAATACTTAAACTTTACAAGAAGAAATAACGCATCATGCAAAATTATCTGGTTTTTCCTAAACAACACTTTGTAACTCGAAAGGATTTGTTGTTGAGTGTATGACTAAGTGTGAAGCCTCAAAAGAGAACGCACAGGAGAGTTTTCTCTCGAAAAAATATGTCAGAATACCACGTTTTAAGGAAATACAGCATTGTGCGATATCTTTTTTTTCATAAACAACACGTTTTAACTCGAAAAATTTTGGTGTTATGTGTGTGCCTAAGTGTGTAGCCTCAGAAGAGAATGTGCAGGAAAGTTTTCTCTCGAAGGAATATGTCAGAATACCACGTTACAGGGAAATACCGTGTTGCAGAGTAAAGACAAATACGTACGTATTAGAAATACTTAAACTTTATGAGAAGAAATAACGCTCCATAAAAAATTATCTTGTATTTCCTAAACAACTAGTCAATATTCGTAAAGATTTGGTGTTGAGTGTATGTCTAAGCATGTAGCCGGAAAAGAGAACGCACAGTAGAGTTTTCTCTCGAAAAATATGTCAGAATACCACGTTTTAAGGAAATCCAGCATGGTGCGATAATATCTTGTTTTTCCTACACAACACGTTGTAACTTGAAAAGCTTTGGTGTTGCGTGTATGTCTATGCATGTAGCCTCAAAAGAGAATGCACAGGAGAGTTTTCACTCGAAAGAATATGTAAGAATACCACATTACAAGAAAATACAGTGTTGCATAGTAATGACAAAAATGTACATATTAGAAATACTTAAACTTTATGAGAAGAAATAATGCACCGTCCAAAATTATCTTGTATTTCCTAAACAGCAGGTTGTAACTCGAAAAGATTTGGTGTTCCGTGTATGTCTAAGCTTGTAGCCTCAAAAGAGAATGCACAGGAGAGTTTTCTCTTGAAAAAATATGTCAGAATACCACGTTTTAAGGACATCCCGCATCGTGCGAAATTATCTTCTTTTTCCTAGAAACACGTAACTCGAAATGCTTTGGTATTGCGTGTATGTCTAAGCATGTAGCCTCAAAAGAGAACGCACAGGAGAGTTTTCTCTCGAAAGAATATGTAAGAATACGACGTTATAAGGAAATACAGTGTTGCAGAATAAAGACTACTAAGTATGTATTAGAAATACTTAAACTTTACTCGAAGAAATAAGGCATCGTACAAAATTATCTTGTATTTCCTAAACAACACATTGTAACTCGAAAAGATTTGGTGTTGCGTGTATGTCTAAGTGTGTAGCCTCAAAAGAGAATGCACAGGAGAATTTTCTCTCGTAAAAATATGTCAGAATACCACGTTTTGAGAATACCTCATTACAAGGAAATACAGTGTTGCAGAGTAAAGACAAATACGTAAATATTGGAAATACTTAAACTTTACGAGAAGAAATAACGCAGCGTACAAAATTATCTTGTATTTCCTAAACAACACGTTGTAACTCGAAAAGATTTGCTGTTGCATGTATGACTAAGCGTGTAGCCTCAAAAGAGAACGCACAGGAGAGTTTTCTCTCAAAAAATTTGTCAGAACACCAAGTTTTATGGAAATCCAGCATTGTGCGAAATTATCTTCTTTTTTCCTAAACAACATGTTTTAACTCAAAAAACTTTGGTGTTGCATGTATGTGTAAGTGTGTAGCCTCAGAAGGGAATGCACAGGAGAGTTTTCTCTCCAAAGAATATGTCAGAATACCACGTTACAAGGAAATATAGTGTTGCAGAGTAAAGTCAAATACATACGTATTAGAAATACTCAAACTTTACGAGAAGAAATAATGCTCCTTACAAAAATATCTTGTATTTCCTAAACAACAAGTTGAAATTCGAAAACATTTGGTGTTGCGTGTATGTCTAAGCTTGTGGCCTCAAAAGGGAATGCACAGGAGAGTTTTCTCTCGAAAAAATATGTCAGAATACCACGTTTTAAGGAAATCCCGCATCTTGCGAAATTATCTTGTTTTTCCTTATCAACACTCTGTAACTCGAAAAGATTTGCTGTTGCGTGTATGTCTAATCGTGCAGCCTCAAAAGAGAATGCAACAGGAAAGTTTTCTCTCAAAAAAAAAAAAACAAACAAAACATGTCAGCATACCCCATTTTAAGGAAATATCTCATCGTGTGAAATTATCTTGTTTTTCCTAAACAACATGTTGTAACTCGAAAAGCTTTGGTGTTGAGTGTATGTCTAAGTGTGTACCCTCAGAAGAGAACTCACAGGAGAGTTTTCTCTCAAAAGAATATGTAAAAATACCCCGTTACAAGGAAATACAGTGTTGCATATTAAAGACATATACGTACATATTGGAAATATGTAAACTTTATGAGAAGAAATAACACATCGAGCATAATTATCTGGTTTTTCCTAAATAACACGTTGTAACTCGAAAAGATTTGGTGTTGCGTGTATGGTAAAGCATGTAGTCTCAAAAGATAACGCACAGAACAATTTTCTCTCGAAAAAATATGTCAGACTACCACGTTTTAAGGAAATCCAGCATCGTGTGAAATTATCTTGTTTTTCCTAAACAACACATTGTAACTTGAAAAGCTTTGGTGTTGCGCATATGCCTAAGCGTGTAGCCTCAAAAGAGAATGCACAGGAGTGTTTTCTCTCGAAGAAATATGTAAGAATACCACATTACAAGGAAATACAGTGTTGCAGAGTGTAGACAAATATGTACATATTAGAAATACTTTTTTTATTATTTCTTGTACTTTTTTTTACTGTTAGTTTTTTTTATTCGATATAATTTATTTACATTTCAAATGATTTCCCTTTTCTAGACCCCCCCACTCCCCGAAAGTCCCGTAAGCCCCCTTCTCTTCCCCTGTCCTCCCACCCACCCCTTCCCACTTCCCCGTTCTGGTTTTGCCGAATACTGCTTCACTGAGTCTTTCCAGAACCAGGGGCCACTCCTCCTTTCTTCTTGTACCTCATTTGATGTGTGGATTAGGTTTTGGGTATTCCAGTTTTCTAGGTTAATATCCACTTATTAGTGAGTGCATACCATGATTCACCTTTTGAGTCTGGGCTACCTCACTTAGTATGATGTTCTCTAGTTCCATCCATTTGCCTAAGAATTTCATGAATTCGTTGTTTCTAATGGCTGAATAGTACTCCATTGTGTAGACATACCACATTTTTTGCATCCACTCTTCTGTTGAGGGATACCTGGGTTCTTTCCAGCATCTCACAATTATAAATAGGGCTGCTATGAACATAGTAGAACATGTATCCTTATTACATGGTGGGGAGTCTTCTGGGTATATGCCCAGGAGTGGTATAGCAGGATCTTCTGGAAGTGAGGTGCCCAGTTTTCGGAGGAACCGCCAGACTGCTTTCCAGAGTGTTTGTACCAATTTGCAACCCCACCAGCAGTGGAGGAGTGTTCCTCTTTCTCCACACCCTCTCCAACACCTTCTGTCTCCTGAATTTTTAATCTTAGCCATTCTGACTGGTGTAAGATGAAATCTTAGGGTTGTTTTGATTTGCATTTCCCTAATGACTAATTAAGTTGAGCAATTTTTAAGATGCTTCTCCGCCATCCGAAGTTCTTCAGGTGAGAATTCTTTGTTTAACTCTGTACCCCATTTTTTAATAGGGTTGTTTGGTTTTCTGGAGTCTAACTTCTTGAGTTCTTTATATATATTGTATATTAGCCCTCTATCTGATGTAGGATTGGTGAAGATCTTTTCAGAATTTGGTGTTGCGTGTATGTCTAAGCTTCTAGCCTCAAAAGAGAACGCACAGGAGAGTTTTCTTTCAAAAAAACATGTTAGACTACCCCGTTATAAGGAAATTGCACATTGTGCGATATTATCTTGTGTTTCCTAAACAACACTTTGTAACTTGAAAAGCTTTGGTGTTGCGTGTATGTCTAAACTTGTCGCCTCAAAAGAGAACGCACAGGAGAGTTTTCTCTCGAAAGAATATGTAACAATACCATGTTATAAGGAAATACAGTGTTGCAGAGTATAGACCAATACGTACATATTAGAAATACTTAAACTTTATGAGAAGAAATAACACATCGTGGAAAATTATCTTGATTTTCCTAAACAACACATTGTAACTCGAAAAGATTTGGTGTTGCGTGCATGTCTAAGCTTGTAGCCTCAAAAGAGAAGGCACAGGAGAGTCGTCTCTCAAAACATTATGTCAGAATTCCACGTTTTAAGGAAATCCCGCATCGTGCGATATTATCTTGTTTTTCCTATGCAACACGTTGTAACTCGAAAAGCTTTGGTATTGCGTGTATGTCTAAGCGTGTATCCTCAAAAGAGAGCTCACAGGAGAGTTTTCCCTTGAAAGAATATGTAAGAAAACCACGTTATAAGGAAATACAGTGTTGCAGAGTAAAGACAAATACGTACTTATTAGAAATACTTAAAATGTACGAGAAGAAATAACGCATTGTACAAAATTATCTTGTATTTCCTAAACAACACGTTGTAACTCGAAAAGATATGGTGTTGTGTGTATGTCTAAACCTGTATCCCCAAAGAGCACCCACAGGATAATTTTCTCTCGAAAAAATATATCAGAATACTAACTTTTAAGGAAATCCTGCAACGTGCAAAATTATCTTGTTTTTCCTAAACAACACGTTGTAACTCGAAAACGTTTGGTGTTGCTTGTATGTCTCCGTGTGTAGCCTCAAAAGAGAACGCACAGGAGAGTTTTCTCTCGAAAAAATATGTCACAATACCATGTTTTCAGGAAATCCTGCATCATGAGAAATTATCTTGTTTTTCCTAAACAACATATTTTAACTCAAAAAGCTTTGGTGTTGCATGTATGTCTAAGCGTGTAGTCTCAATAGAGAACACACAGGAGAGTTTTCACTCGAAAGAATATGTAAGAATACCACGTTAGGAGGAAATACAGAATTGCATATTAAAGAGAAATAAGTACATATTGGAAATACTTAAACCTCATGAGAAGAAATAACGCATCGTGCAAAATTATCTTGTTTATCCTAAATAACACGTTGTAACTTGAAAAGATTTGGTGTTGCGTGTATGTCTAAGCTTCTAGCCTCAAAAGAGAATGCATATGAGAGTTTTCTCTCGAAGGAATATGTCAGAATACCACATTTTAAGAAAATCCCGCATCATGCGTAATTATCTTGTTTTTCCTAAACAACATGTTGTAACTCGAAAAGCTTTGGTTTTGCATTTTTGTCTAAGGTGAAGCCTCAAAAGAGAACTCACAGGAGAGTTTTCTCTCGAAAGAATATGTATGAATACCACGTTATAAGGAAATATAGTGTTGGAGAGTAAAGACAAATATGTATGTATTACAAATACTTAAACTTTACGAGAAGAAATAACGCGTCGTCGAAAATTATCCTGTTTTTCCTAAACAACACGTTGTAACTCGAAAAGATTTGTTGTTGCGTGTATGTCTAAGCTTGTAGCCTCAAAAGAGAATGCACAGGAGAGGTTTCTCTCAAAAAAATATGTCAGAATTCCACGTTTTAGGGAAATACCACATCATGTGGTATAACGAAATCCAGCATCGTGCGAAAATATCTTGTTTTTCCTACACAACACGTTGTAACTTGAAAATCTTTGGTGTTGCGTGTATGTGTAAGCCTGTAGCCTCAAAAGAGAAGGTACAGGAGAGTTTTCTCTCGAAAGAATATGCAAAAATACAACGTTATAAGGAAATACAGTGTTGCAGAATAAAGACAACTATGTATGTAGTAGAAATACTTAAACTTTACTCTAAGAAAAAAGGCATCGTAAAAAATTATCTTGTATTTCCTAAACAACACGTTGTAACTCGAAATGCTTTGGTATTACGTGCATGTCTAAGCATGTAGCCCAAAAGAGAATGCACAGGAGAATTCTCTCTCACAAAAATATGTCAGAATACCACGTTTTATTAATACCTCATTACAAGGAAATAAAGTGTTGCAGAATAAAGACAAATACGTAAGTATTAGAAATACTTAAACTTTATGAGAAGAAATAACGCATCGTACAAAATTATCTTGTATATCCTAAACAACACGTTGTAACCTGAAAACATTTGGTGTTGCTTGTAAGTCTAAATGTGTAGCCTCAAAAGAGAACCCACAGGAGAATTTTCTATCCAAAAAATATGTCAGAATACCACGTTTGAAGGAGATCCCGCATCCTGCGAAATTATCTTGTTTTTCCTAAACAACACGTTGTAACTCGAAAAGCTTTGGGGTTGCATCTATGTCTCCGCGTGTAGCCTCAAAAGAGAACACACAGGAGAGTTTTCGCTCAAAAAAATATGTCAGAATACCACGATTTATGGAATACCCGCATCGTGCGAAATTATCTTGTTTTTCCTAAACCACACATTTTAATTCGAAAAGCGTTGGTGTTGCGTGTATGTCTAAGCATGTAGCCTCAAAAGAGAACCGACAGGAGAGTTTTCTCTTGAAAGAATTTGTAAGAATACCACGTTATAAGGAAATACAGTGTTGCAGAGTAAAGACAAATATGTACGTATTGGAAATACTTACATTTTATGAGAAGAAATAACGCATCGTGCAAAATTATCTTGTTTTCCCTAAACAACACGTTGTAACTCGAAAGGATTTGGTGTTGCGTGTATGTCTAAGGTTGGAGCCTCAAAGGAGAACACACAGGAGTGTTTTTCGCTCAAAAAAATATGTCAAAATACCATGTTTTAAGGAATACCCGCATCGTGCGAAATTATCTTGTTTTTCCTAAACCACACAATTTAACTCGAAAAGCTTTGGTGTTGCGTGTATGTGTAATCTTGTAGCCTCAAAAATGAACGCACAGGACAGTTTTCTCTCTAAAGAATATGTAAGAATACCACGTTATAAGGAAATACAGTGTTGCAGAGTAAAGACAAATATGTACATATCAGAAATACTTAAACTTTACGAGAAGAAATACCGCATTGTTTAAAATTATCTTGTTTTTCCTAAACATCACGTTATAAATCAAAAATATTTGGTGTTGTGTGTATGTCTAAGCATGAAGCCTCAAAAGAGAACGCACAGGAGGGTTTTTTCTCGAAAGAATATGAAAGAATACCACTTTATAAGGAAATACAGTGTTGCAGAGTAAAGAAAAATACGTACGTATTAGAAATACTTAAACTTTACGAAAAGAAATAAAGCATCGTACAAAATTGTTTTGTATTTCCTAAACAACACGTTATAACTCGATAAGATTTGGTGTTGCGTGTATGTCTACACGTGTGGCCTCAAAAGAGAACCGACAGAAGAATTTTCTCTCAAAACAATATGTGAGAACACCACGTTTTAAGGAAATCCTGCATCGTGCGAAATTATCTTCTTTTTCCTAAACAACACATTGTAGCTCGAAAGATTTGGTGTTGCGTGTATGTCTAAGCGTGTAGCTTCAAATGTGAACACACAGGAGAGTTTTCTCTCAAAGAATATGTAAGAATTCCACGTTATAAGGAAATACAGTGTTGCAGAGTAAAGACAAATACGTATGTATTGGAAATACGTAAACTTTACGAGAAGAAATAACACGTCGTGCGAAATTATCTTGTTTTTCCTAAAAAACACGTTTTAACGTGAAAAGCTTTGGTGTTGCGTGTATGTCTAACCATGTAGCCTCAAAAGAGAACACACAGGAGAGTTTGCTCTCGAAAGAATATGTAAGAATACCACGTTATAAGGAAATACAGTGTTGCAGACTAAAGACAAATACGTACTATTAGAAATACTTATACTTTGCGAGAAGAAATAACGCACTGTACAAAATTGTTTTGTTTTTCCTAAACAACACTTTGTAACTCGATAAGATTTAGTGTTGCCTTTATGTCTACACGTGTAGCCTCAAAAGAGAACCCACAGGAGAATTTTCTCTCAAAAAAACCATATCAGAACACCACGTTTTAAGGAAATCCCGAATCGTGCGAAATTATCTTGTTTTTCCTAAACAACACGTTACAAGTTGAAAAGCTTTGGTGTTGCGTGTATGTCTAAGCATGTAGCCTCAAAAGAGAAATGACAGAAGAGTTTTCTCTCAAAGAATATGTAAGACTACCACGTTATAAGGAAATACAGTGTTGCACAGTAAAGACAAATACGTACGTATTAGAAATACTTAAACTTTACAAGAAGAAATAACGCATCATTCAAAATTATCTTGTTTTTCCTAAACAGCACGTTGTAACTCGAAAAGATTTGGTGTTGCGTGTTTGACTAAGCGTGTAGCCTCAAAAGAGAATGCACAGGAGAGTTTTTTCTCGAAAAAATATGTCAGAATACCACGTTTTAAGGAAATCCCGCATCGAGCGAAATTATCTTGTTTTTCCTACACAACACGTTTTAACTCGAAAAGCTTTGGTGTTGCATGTATGTCTAAACGTGTAGCCTCAAAAGAGAATGCACATTAGAGTTTTCTCTCGAAAGAATATGTAGTAATACCACGTTATAAGGAAATACTATGTTGCACAGTAATGACAAATACGTACATATTGGAAATACTTAAAATTTACGAGAAGTAATGCATCGTGCAAAATTATCTTGTTTTTTCTAAACAACACGTTGTAACTTGAAAAGATTTGGTGTTGCGTTTATTTCTAAGGTTGTAGCCTCAAAAGAGAATGCACAGGAGAGTTTTCTCTTGAGAAAATATGTCAGAATACCACGTTTTAAGGAAATCCCGAATCGTGCAAAATTATCTTATTTTTCCTAAACAACATGTTTTAACTCGAAAAGCTTTGGTGTTGCGTTTATGTCTATGCGTGTAGCCTCAAAAGAGAACACACAGGAGAGTTTTCTCTCGAATGAATATGTAAGAATACAATGTTATAAGGAAATACAGTGTTGCAGAGTAAAGACAAATACGTACTTATTAGAAATACTTAAACTTTACGAGAAGTAACGCATCATATATAATTATCTTGTATTTCCTAAACAACACACTGTGATTCGAAAAGATTAGGTGTTGCGTGTATGTCTACACGTGTAGCCTCAAAAGAGAACCCACAGGAGAATTTTCTCTCGAAAAAAATATGTCAGAATACCATGTTTTAAGGAAATCCCGCATCGTGCGAAATTATCTTGTTTTTCCTAAACAACACGTTGTAACTCGAAAAGCTTTGGTGTTGTGTGTATGTCTAAGAGTGTAGCTTCAAAAGTGAACGCACAGGAGAGTTTTCTCTCAAAGAATATGGAAGAATTCCACGTTATAAGGAAATACATTGTTGCAGAATAAAGACAAATACGTATGTATTGGAAATACTTTACGAGAAGAAATAATGCAAAGGGCGAAATTATCTTGTTTTTCCTAAACAACACCTTTTAACTCGAAAACCTTTGGTGTTGCGTGTTTGTCTAACCGCGTAGCCTCAAAAGAGAATGCACAGGAGAGTTTGCTCTCAAAAGAATATGTAATAATGCCAAGTTATAAGGAAATACAGTGTTGCAGACTAAAGAAAAATACGTACGTATTAGAAATACTTAAACATTACGAGAAGAAATAACGCATCATACAAAATTGTTTTGTATTTCCTAAACAACACTTTGTAACTCGATAAGTTTTGGTGTTGCGTGTATGTCTACATGTGTAGCCTCAAACGAGAACCCACAGGAGAATTGTCTCTCAAAAAAAAAAAAACATGTCAGAACAACACGTTTTAAGGAAATCCCGCATCATGCGAAATTATCTTGTTTTTTTTTCTAAACAACACGTTGTAAGTTGAAAAGCTTTGGTGTTTCATGTATGTCTAAGCATGTAGCCTCAAAAGAGAAACGACAGGAGAGTTTTCTCTTTTAAGAATATGTAAGACTACCACGTTATAAGGAAATAAAGTGTTGCAGAGTAAAGACAAATACGTACCTATCAGAAATACTTAAACTTTACGAGAAGAAATAATGCATCGTACAAATTTATCTTGTTTTTCCTAAACAACACGTTGTAACTTGAAAGGATTTGGTGTTGCGTGTTTGACTAAACGTGTAGCCTCAAAAGAGAATGCACAGGAGAGTTTTCTCCCGAAAAAATATGTCAGAATACCATGTTTTAAGGAAATCCCGCATTGTGCGAAATTATCTTGTTTTTCCTAAACAACAAGCTGTAATTCGTAAAGATTTGGTGTTGCGTGTATGTCTAAGCGTGTAGCCTCAGAAGAGAATGCACATTAGAGTTTTCTCTCGAAAGAATATGTAAGAATACCACGTTATAAGGAAATACAGTGTTGCAGATTAACGACAAATACGTACGTATTGGAAATACTTAAAATTTACGAGAAGAAATAATGCATCGTGCAAAGTTATCTTGTTTTTCCTAAACAACACATTGTAACTCAAAAAGATTTGGTGTTGCGTGAATGTCTAAGGTTGTAGCTTCAAAAGAGAACACACAGGAGAGTTTTCTCTCGAGAAAATATGTCAGAATACCACGTTTTAAGGAAATCCCGCATCATGTGAAATTATCTTCTTTTTCCTAAACAACACCTTGTAATTTGAAAAGCTTTGGTGTTGTGTGTATGTCTAAGCGTGTAGCTTCAAATGTGAACGCACAAGAGAGTTTTCTCTCAAAGAATATGTAAGAATTCCACGTTATAAAGAAATACAGTGTTGGAGAGTAAAGACAAATACGTATGTATTGGAAATACTTAAACTTTACGAGAAGAAATAACGCATCGTGCGAAATTATCTTGTTTTTCCTAAACAACACGTTGTAACTTGAAAAGCTTTGGTTTTGCGTGTATGTCTAACCGTGTAGCCTCAAAAGAGAACGCACAGGAGAGTTTGCTCTCGAAAGAATATGTAAGAATACCATGTTATAAGGAAATACAGTGTTGCAGACGAAAGAAAAATACCTACGTATTAGAAATACTTAAACTTTACGAAAAGAAATAACGCATCGTTCAAAATTGTTTTGTATTTCCTAAACAACACTTTGTAACTCGATAAGATTTGGTGTTGTGTGTATGTCTACACGTGTAGTCTCAAAAGAGAATCCACAGGGGAATTTTCTCTCAAAAAAACCATGTCAGAATACCATGTTTTAAGGAAATCCCGCTTCATGTGAAATTATCTTGTTTTTCCTAAACAACACGTTGTAAGTTGAAGGCTTTGGTGTTGCGTGTATGTCTAAGCGTGTAGCCTCAAAAGAGAACTGACAGGAGAGTTTTCTCTCGAAAGAATATGTAAGACTACCACGTTATAAGGAAATGCAGTGTTGCAGAGTAAAGACAAATACATATGTATTGAATATACTTAAATTTTATGAGAAGAAATAACGCATCGTGCAACATTATCTTGTTTTTCCTAAACAATACGTTGTAACTCGAAAAGATTTGGTGTTGCGTGTATGTCTAAGGTTGTAGCCTCAAAATAGAACACACAGGAGAGTTTTTGCTCGAAAAAATATGTCAGAATACCACGTTTTAAGGAAATCCTGCATCGTGCGAAATTATCTTCTTTTTCCTAAACCACACATTTTAACTCGAAAAGCTTTGGTGTTGCGTGTATGTCTAAGGGTGTAGCCTCAAAAGTGAATGCACAGGACAGTTTTCTCTCGAAAGAATATGTAAGAATAGCACGTTATAAGGAAATAAAGTGTTGCAGAGTAAAGAGAAATATGTACGTATTAGAAATACTTAAACTTTACAAGAAGAAATCCCACATCTTTTGAAATTATCTTGTATTTCCTAAACAACACGTTATAAATCGAAAATATTTGGTGTTGTGTGTATGTCTAAGCTTGTAGCCTCAAAAGAGAACGCACAGGAGAGTTTTCTCTTGAAAGAATATCTAAGAATACAACGTTATATGGAAATACAATGTTGCAGAGTAAAGACAAATATGTACCTATTAGAAATACTTAAACTTTACGAGAAGAAATAACGCATCTCGTATTTCCTAAACAACAAGTGGTAACTCGAAAAGATTTGGTGTTGTGTGTATGTCTACACTTGTAGCCTCCAAAGAGAACCCACAGGAGAGTTTTCACTCAAAAAAATATGTCAGAATACCACGTTTTAAGGAAATCCCGCATCGTAAAAAATTATCTTGTTTTTCCTCAACAACACGTTGTAACTCGAAAAGCTTTGGTGTTGCGTGTATGTCTAAGAGTGTAGCCTCAAAGGAGAATGCACAGGAGAGTTTTCTCTCGAAAGAATATGTAAGAATACAACGTTATAAGGAAATACAGTGTTGCAGAATAAAGACAAATATGTACCTATTAGAAATTCTTAAACTTTACGAGAAGAAATAAAGCATCGTTCAAAATTATCTTGTATTTCCTAAACAACATGTTGTAACTCAAAAAGATTTGGTGTTGTGTGCATGTTTAAGCGTGTAGCCTCAAAAGAGATCCCTCAGGAGAATTTTCTCTCAAAAAAACCAGGTCAGAACACCACGTTTTAAGGAAATCCCATATCGTTCGAAATTATCTTGTTTTTCCCTAAACAACACATTGTAACTTGAAAACCTTTGATGTTGCGTGTATATCTAAGAATGTAGCCTCAAAAGAGATCCAACAGGAGAGTTTTCTCTCGAAGAAATATGTCAGAATACCATGTTTTAAGGATATCCCGCATCGTGTGAAATTATCTTGTTTTTCCTAAACAACACATTTTTAACTCGAAAAGCTTTGGTGTTGCGTGGATGTCTATGCGTGTAGCCTCAAAAGAGAACACACAGAAGAGTTTTCTCTAAAAAGGATATGTAAGCATAACACGTTATTAGGAAACACAGTGTTGCAGAGTAAATACAAATACGTACGTATTAGAAATACTTAAACTTTACGAGAAGAAATTCCACATCGTACAAAATTAACTTGTTTTTCCTAAACAACACGTTGTAACTCGAAAAGATTTGCTGCTGCGTGTATGTCTAAATGTGCAGCCTCAAAAGACAACCCATAGTTGACTTTTCTCTGGAAAAAATATGTCAGAATACCACGTTTTAAGGAAATCCCTCATCATGCGAAATTACCTCGTTTTTTCCTAAACAACACATTGTAACTTGAAAAGCTTTGGTGTTGCGTGTATGTCTTAGCGTGTAGCCTCAAAAGTGAACACACAGGAGAGTTTTCTCTCGAAAGAATATGTAAGAATACCACGTTATAAGGAAATACAGTGTTGCAGAGTAAAGACAAATACGTATGTATTGGAAATACTTAAACTTTAAGTGAAAAATTACCGCATTGTGCAAAATTATCTTGTTTTTCCTAAACAACACGTTGTAACTCGAAAGGATTTGGTGTTGCGTGGATGTCTATGCGTGTAGCCTCAAAAGAGAACACACAGAAGAGTTTTCTCTCAAAAGGATATGTAAGCATAACATGTTATTAGGAAATACAGTGTTGCAGAGTAAATACAAATACGTACGTATTAGAAATACTTAAACTTTACGAGAAGAAATTCCACATCGTACAAAATTAACTTGTATTTCCTAAATTGGAAAGATTTGCTGCTGCGTGTATGTCTAAACGTGCAGCCTCAAAAGACAACCCATAGTTGACTTTTCTCTGGAAAAAATATGTCAGAATACCACGTTTTAAGGAAATCCCTCATCGTGCGAAATTATCTTGTTTTATCCTAAACAACACGTTGTAACTTGAAAAGCGTTGGTGTTGCGTGTATGTCTTAGCGTGTACCCTCAAAAGTGAACACACAGGAGAGTTTTCTCTCGAAAGAATATGTAAGAATACCACGTTATAAGGAAATACAGTGTTCCAGAGTAAAGACAAATACGTACGTATTGGAAATAATTAAACTTTAAGAGAAAAAATAACGCATTGTGCAAAATTATCTAGTTTTTCCTAAACAACACGTTGTAACTCGAAAAGATTTGGTGTTGCGTGTATGTCTAAGGTTGTAGCCTCAAAAGAGAACACACAGGAGAGTTTTGGCTCGAAAAAATATGTCGGAATACCACATTTTAAAGAAATCCCGCATCGTGCCAAATTATCTTGTTTTTCCTAAACAACACGTTGTAACTCGAAAAGATTTGGTGTTGTGTGTATGTCTAAGCATGTAGCCTCAAAAGAGAATGCACAGGAGAGTTTTCTCTCAAAAGAATATGTAAGAATACCATGTTAAAAGGAAATACAGTGTTGCAGAGTAAAGACAAATACGTACGTATTAGAAATACTTAAACTTTACGGGAAGAAATAACGCATCCTACAAAATTATCTTGTATTTCCTAAACAACACGTTGTAACTCGAAAAGATTTGGTGTTACATGTATGTCTAAATGTGTATCCTCAAAAGAGAACCCACAGGAGAATTTTCTCTCTAAAAAATATGTCAGAATACCACGTTTTAAGGAAATCCCGCAACGTGTGATATTATCATGTTTTTCCTAAACAACACGTTGTAACTCGAAAAGGTTTGGTGTTGCGTATATGTCTAAGCCTCAAAAGAGAATGCACAGGAGAGTGTTCTCTCGAAAGAATATGTAAGAATACCACGTTATAAGGAAATACAGTGTTGCAGAGTAAAGCCAAATACGTACATATTAGAAATACATAACCTTTACAAGAAGAAATAATGCATCGTACAAAATTATCTGGTCTTTCCAAAACAACAAGTTGTAATTCCAAAAGATTTGGTGTTGCGTGCATGTCTAAACGTGTAGCCCAAAAGCCAACCCACAGGAGAATTTTCTTCGAAAAAATATGTCAGAATACCTCCTTTTAAGGAAATCCCGCATCGTGCAACATTATCTGTTTTTTTCTAAACAACACGTTTTAACTCGAAATGCTTTAGTGTTGCATGTATTTCTATGCGTGTGGCCTCAAAAGAGAATGAACAGGAGAGTTTTCTCTCGAAAGAATATGTAAGAATACCACGTTATAAGGAAATACAGTGTTGCAGATTAACGACAAATACGTACGTATTGGAAATACTTAAAATTTACGAGAAGAAATAATGCATCGTGCAAAGTTATCTTGTTTTTCCTAAACAACACATTGTAACTCAAAAAGATTTGGTGTTGCGTGAATGTCTAAGGTTGTAGCTTCAAAAGAGAACACACAGGAGAGTTTTCTCTCGAGAAAATATGTCAGAATACCACGTTTTAAGGAAATCCCGCATCATGTGAAATTATCTTCTTTTTCCTAAACAACACCTTGTAATTTGAAAAGCTTTGGTGTTGTGTGTATGTCTAAGCGTGTAGCTTCAAATGTGAACGCACAAGAGAGTTTTCTCTCAAAGAATATGTAAGAATTCCACGTTATAAAGAAATACAGTGTTGGAGAGTAAAGACAAATACGTATGTATTGGAAATACTTAAACTTTACGAGAAGAAATAACGCATCGTGCGAAATTATCTTGTTTTTCCTAAACAACACGTTGTAACTTGAAAAGCTTTGGTTTTGCGTGTATGTCTAACCGTGTAGCCTCAAAAGAGAACGCACAGGAGAGTTTGCTCTCGAAAGAATATGTAAGAATACCATGTTATAAGGAAATACAGTGTTGCAGACGAAAGAAAAATACCTACGTATTAGAAATACTTAAACTTTACGAAAAGAAATAACGCATCGTTCAAAATTGTTTTGTATTTCCTAAACAACACTTTGTAACTCGATAAGATTTGGTGTTGTGTGTATGTCTACACGTGTAGCCTCAAAAGAGAATCCACAGGGGAATTTTCTCTCAAAAAAACCATGTCAGAATACCATGTTTTAAGGAAATCCCGCTTCATGTGAAATTATCTTGTTTTTCCTAAACAACACGTTGTAAGTTGAAGGCTTTGGTGTTGCGTGTATGTCTAAGCGTGTAGCCTCAAAAGAGAACTGACAGGAGAGTTTTCTCTCGAAAGAATATGTAAGACTACCACGTTATAAGGAAATGCAGTGTTGCAGAGTAAAGACAAATACATATGTATTGAATATACTTAAATTTTATGAGAAGAAATAACGCATCGTGCAACATTATCTTGTTTTTCCTAAACAATACGTTGTAACTCGAAAAGATTTGGTGTTGCGTGTATGTCTAAGGTTGTAGCCTCAAAATAGAACACACAGGAGAGTTTTTGCTCGAAAAAATATGTCAGAATACCACGTTTTAAGGAAATCCTGCATCGTGCGAAATTATCTTCTTTTTCCTAAACCACACATTTTAACTCGAAAAGCTTTGGTGTTGCGTGTATGTCTAAGGGTGTAGCCTCAAAAGTGAATGCACAGGACAGTTTTCTCTCGAAAGAATATGTAAGAATAGCACGTTATAAGGAAATAAAGTGTTGCAGAGTAAAGAGAAATATGTACGTATTAGAAATACTTAAACTTTACAAGAAGAAATCCCACATCTTTTGAAATTATCTTGTATTTCCTAAACAACACGTTATAAATCGAAAATATTTGGTGTTGTGTGTATGTCTAAGCTTGTAGCCTCAAAAGAGAACGCACAGGAGAGTTTTCTCTTGAAAGAATATCTAAGAATACAACGTTATATGGAAATACAATGTTGCAGAGTAAAGACAAATATGTACCTATTAGAAATACTTAAACTTTACGAGAAGAAATAACGCATCTCGTATTTCCTAAACAACAAGTGGTAACTCGAAAAGATTTGGTGTTGTGTGTATGTCTACACTTGTAGCCTCCAAAGAGAACCCACAGGAGAGTTTTCACTCAAAAAAATATGTCAGAATACCACGTTTTAAGGAAATCCCGCATCGTAAAAAATTATCTTGTTTTTCCTCAACAACACGTTGTAACTCGAAAAGCTTTGGTGTTGCGTGTATGTCTAAGAGTGTAGCCTCAAAGGAGAATGCACAGGAGAGTTTTCTCTCGAAAGAATATGTAAGAATACAACGTTATAAGGAAATACAGTGTTGCAGAATAAAGACAAATATGTACCTATTAGAAATTCTTAAACTTTACGAGAAGAAATAAAGCATCGTTCAAAATTATCTTGTATTTCCTAAACAACATGTTGTAACTCAAAAAGATTTGGTGTTGTGTGCATGTTTAAGCGTGTAGCCTCAAAAGAGATCCCTCAGGAGAATTTTCTCTCAAAAAAACCAGGTCAGAACACCACGTTTTAAGGAAATCCCATATCGTTCGAAATTATCTTGTTTTTCCCTAAACAACACATTGTAACTTGAAAACCTTTGATGTTGCGTGTATATCTAAGAATGTAGCCTCAAAAGAGATCCAACAGGAGAGTTTTCTCTCGAAGAAATATGTCAGAATACCATGTTTTAAGGATATCCCGCATCGTGTGAAATTATCTTGTTTTTCCTAAACAACACATTTTTAACTCGAAAAGCTTTGGTGTTGCGTGGATGTCTATGCGTGTAGCCTCAAAAGAGAACACACAGAAGAGTTTTCTCTAAAAAGGATATGTAAGCATAACACGTTATTAGGAAACACAGTGTTGCAGAGTAAATACAAATACGTACGTATTAGAAATACTTAAACTTTACGAGAAGAAATTCCACATCGTACAAAATTAACTTGTTTTTCCTAAACAACACGTTGTAACTCGAAAAGATTTGCTGCTGCGTGTATGTCTAAATGTGCAGCCTCAAAAGACAACCCATAGTTGACTTTTCTCTGGAAAAAATATGTCAGAATACCACGTTTTAAGGAAATCCCTCATCATGCGAAATTACCTCGTTTTTTCCTAAACAACACATTGTAACTTGAAAAGCTTTGGTGTTGCGTGTATGTCTTAGCGTGTAGCCTCAAAAGTGAACACACAGGAGAGTTTTCTCTCGAAAGAATATGTAAGAATACCACGTTATAAGGAAATACAGTGTTGCAGAGTAAAGACAAATACGTATGTATTGGAAATACTTAAACTTTAAGTGAAAAATTACCGCATTGTGCAAAATTATCTTGTTTTTCCTAAACAACACGTTGTAACTCGAAAGGATTTGGTGTTGCGTGGATGTCTATGCGTGTAGCCTCAAAAGAGAACACACAGAAGAGTTTTCTCTCAAAAGGATATGTAAGCATAACATGTTATTAGGAAATACAGTGTTGCAGAGTAAATACAAATACGTACGTATTAGAAATACTTAAACTTTACGAGAAGAAATTCCACATCGTACAAAATTAACTTGTATTTCCTAAATTGGAAAGATTTGCTGCTGCGTGTATGTCTAAACGTGCAGCCTCAAAAGACAACCCATAGTTGACTTTTCTCTGGAAAAAATATGTCAGAATACCACGTTTTAAGGAAATCCCTCATCGTGCGAAATTATCTTGTTTTATCCTAAACAACACGTTGTAACTTGAAAAGCGTTGGTGTTGCGTGTATGTCTTAGCGTGTACCCTCAAAAGTGAACACACAGGAGAGTTTTCTCTCGAAAGAATATGTAAGAATACCACGTTATAAGGAAATACAGTGTTCCAGAGTAAAGACAAATACGTACGTATTGGAAATAATTAAACTTTAAGAGAAAAAATAACGCATTGTGCAAAATTATCTAGTTTTTCCTAAACAACACGTTGTAACTCGAAAAGATTTGGTGTTGCGTGTATGTCTAAGGTTGTAGCCTCAAAAGAGAACACACAGGAGAGTTTTGGCTCGAAAAAATATGTCGGAATACCACATTTTAAAGAAATCCCGCATCGTGCCAAATTATCTTGTTTTTCCTAAACAACACGTTGTAACTCGAAAAGATTTGGTGTTGTGTGTATGTCTAAGCATGTAGCCTCAAAAGAGAATGCACAGGAGAGTTTTCTCTCAAAAGAATATGTAAGAATACCATGTTAAAAGGAAATACAGTGTTGCAGAGTAAAGACAAATACGTACGTATTAGAAATACTTAAACTTTACGGGAAGAAATAACGCATCCTACAAAATTATCTTGTATTTCCTAAACAACACGTTGTAACTCGAAAAGATTTGGTGTTACATGTATGTCTAAATGTGTATCCTCAAAAGAGAACCCACAGGAGAATTTTCTCTCTAAAAAATATGTCAGAATACCACGTTTTAAGGAAATCCCGCAACGTGTGATATTATCATGTTTTTCCTAAACAACACGTTGTAACTCGAAAAGGTTTGGTGTTGCGTATATGTCTAAGCCTCAAAAGAGAATGCACAGGAGAGTGTTCTCTCGAAAGAATATGTAAGAATACCACGTTATAAGGAAATACAGTGTTGCAGAGTAAAGCCAAATACGTACATATTAGAAATACATAACCTTTACAAGAAGAAATAATGCATCGTACAAAATTATCTGGTCTTTCCAAAACAACAAGTTGTAATTCCAAAAGATTTGGTGTTGCGTGCATGTCTAAACGTGTAGCCCAAAAGCCAACCCACAGGAGAATTTTCTTCGAAAAAATATGTCAGAATACCTCCTTTTAAGGAAATCCCGCATCGTGCAACATTATCTGTTTTTTTCTAAACAACACGTTTTAACTCGAAATGCTTTAGTGTTGCATGTATTTCTATGCGTGTGGCCTCAAAAGAGAATGAACAGGAGAGTTTTCTCTCGAAAGAATATGTAAGAATACCACGTTATAAGGAAATACAGTGTTGCAGATTAACGACAAATACGTACGTATTGGAAATACTTAAAATTTACGAGAAGAAATAATGCATCGTGCAAAGTTATCTTGTTTTTCCTAAACAACACATTGTAACTCAAAAAGATTTGGTGTTGCGTGAATGTCTAAGGTTGTAGCTTCAAAAGAGAACACACAGGAGAGTTTTCTCTCGAGAAAATATGTCAGAATACCACGTTTTAAGGAAATCCCGCATCATGTGAAATTATCTTCTTTTTCCTAAACAACACCTTGTAATTTGAAAAGCTTTGGTGTTGTGTGTATGTCTAAGCGTGTAGCTTCAAATGTGAACGCACAAGAGAGTTTTCTCTCAAAGAATATGTAAGAATTCCACGTTATAAAGAAATACAGTGTTGGAGAGTAAAGACAAATACGTATGTATTGGAAATACTTAAACTTTACGAGAAGAAATAACGCATCGTGCGAAATTATCTTGTTTTTCCTAAACAACACGTTGTAACTTGAAAAGCTTTGGTTTTGCGTGTATGTCTAACCGTGTAGCCTCAAAAGAGAACGCACAGGAGAGTTTGCTCTCGAAAGAATATGTAAGAATACCATGTTATAAGGAAATACAGTGTTGCAGACGAAAGAAAAATACCTACGTATTAGAAATACTTAAACTTTACGAAAAGAAATAACGCATCGTTCAAAATTGTTTTGTATTTCCTAAACAACACTTTGTAACTCGATAAGATTTGGTGTTGTGTGTATGTCTACACGTGTAGCCTCAAAAGAGAATCCACAGGGGAATTTTCTCTCAAAAAAACCATGTCAGAATACCATGTTTTAAGGAAATCCCGCTTCATGTGAAATTATCTTGTTTTTCCTAAACAACACGTTGTAAGTTGAAGGCTTTGGTGTTGCGTGTATGTCTAAGCGTGTAGCCTCAAAAGAGAACTGACAGGAGAGTTTTCTCTCGAAAGAATATGTAAGACTACCACGTTATAAGGAAATGCAGTGTTGCAGAGTAAAGACAAATACATATGTATTGAATATACTTAAATTTTATGAGAAGAAATAACGCATCGTGCAACATTATCTTGTTTTTCCTAAACAATACGTTGTAACTCGAAAAGATTTGGTGTTGCGTGTATGTCTAAGGTTGTAGCCTCAAAATAGAACACACAGGAGAGTTTTTGCTCGAAAAAATATGTCAGAATACCACGTTTTAAGGAAATCCTGCATCGTGCGAAATTATCTTCTTTTTCCTAAACCACACATTTTAACTCGAAAAGCTTTGGTGTTGCGTGTATGTCTAAGGGTGTAGCCTCAAAAGTGAATGCACAGGACAGTTTTCTCTCGAAAGAATATGTAAGAATAGCACGTTATAAGGAAATAAAGTGTTGCAGAGTAAAGAGAAATATGTACGTATTAGAAATACTTAAACTTTACAAGAAGAAATCCCACATCTTTTGAAATTATCTTGTATTTCCTAAACAACACGTTATAAATCGAAAATATTTGGTGTTGTGTGTATGTCTAAGCTTGTAGCCTCAAAAGAGAACGCACAGGAGAGTTTTCTCTTGAAAGAATATCTAAGAATACAACGTTATATGGAAATACAATGTTGCAGAGTAAAGACAAATATGTACCTATTAGAAATACTTAAACTTTACGAGAAGAAATAACGCATCTCGTATTTCCTAAACAACAAGTGGTAACTCGAAAAGATTTGGTGTTGTGTGTATGTCTACACTTGTAGCCTCCAAAGAGAACCCACAGGAGAGTTTTCACTCAAAAAAATATGTCAGAATACCACGTTTTAAGGAAATCCCGCATCGTAAAAAATTATCTTGTTTTTCCTCAACAACACGTTGTAACTCGAAAAGCTTTGGTGTTGCGTGTATGTCTAAGAGTGTAGCCTCAAAGGAGAATGCACAGGAGAGTTTTCTCTCGAAAGAATATGTAAGAATACAACGTTATAAGGAAATACAGTGTTGCAGAATAAAGACAAATATGTACCTATTAGAAATTCTTAAACTTTACGAGAAGAAATAAAGCATCGTTCAAAATTATCTTGTATTTCCTAAACAACATGTTGTAACTCAAAAAGATTTGGTGTTGTGTGCATGTTTAAGCGTGTAGCCTCAAAAGAGATCCCTCAGGAGAATTTTCTCTCAAAAAAACCAGGTCAGAACACCACGTTTTAAGGAAATCCCATATCGTTCGAAATTATCTTGTTTTTCCCTAAACAACACATTGTAACTTGAAAACCTTTGATGTTGCGTGTATATCTAAGAATGTAGCCTCAAAAGAGATCCAACAGGAGAGTTTTCTCTCGAAGAAATATGTCAGAATACCATGTTTTAAGGATATCCCGCATCGTGTGAAATTATCTTGTTTTTCCTAAACAACACATTTTTAACTCGAAAAGCTTTGGTGTTGCGTGGATGTCTATGCGTGTAGCCTCAAAAGAGAACACACAGAAGAGTTTTCTCTAAAAAGGATATGTAAGCATAACACGTTATTAGGAAACACAGTGTTGCAGAGTAAATACAAATACGTACGTATTAGAAATACTTAAACTTTACGAGAAGAAATTCCACATCGTACAAAATTAACTTGTTTTTCCTAAACAACACGTTGTAACTCGAAAAGATTTGCTGCTGCGTGTATGTCTAAATGTGCAGCCTCAAAAGACAACCCATAGTTGACTTTTCTCTGGAAAAAATATGTCAGAATACCACGTTTTAAGGAAATCCCTCATCATGCGAAATTACCTCGTTTTTTCCTAAACAACACATTGTAACTTGAAAAGCTTTGGTGTTGCGTGTATGTCTTAGCGTGTAGCCTCAAAAGTGAACACACAGGAGAGTTTTCTCTCGAAAGAATATGTAAGAATACCACGTTATAAGGAAATACAGTGTTGCAGAGTAAAGACAAATACGTATGTATTGGAAATACTTAAACTTTAAGTGAAAAATTACCGCATTGTGCAAAATTATCTTGTTTTTCCTAAACAACACGTTGTAACTCGAAAGGATTTGGTGTTGCGTGGATGTCTATGCGTGTAGCCTCAAAAGAGAACACACAGAAGAGTTTTCTCTCAAAAGGATATGTAAGCATAACATGTTATTAGGAAATACAGTGTTGCAGAGTAAATACAAATACGTACGTATTAGAAATACTTAAACTTTACGAGAAGAAATTCCACATCGTACAAAATTAACTTGTATTTCCTAAATTGGAAAGATTTGCTGCTGCGTGTATGTCTAAACGTGCAGCCTCAAAAGACAACCCATAGTTGACTTTTCTCTGGAAAAAATATGTCAGAATACCACGTTTTAAGGAAATCCCTCATCGTGCGAAATTATCTTGTTTTATCCTAAACAACACGTTGTAACTTGAAAAGCGTTGGTGTTGCGTGTATGTCTTAGCGTGTACCCTCAAAAGTGAACACACAGGAGAGTTTTCTCTCGAAAGAATATGTAAGAATACCACGTTATAAGGAAATACAGTGTTCCAGAGTAAAGACAAATACGTACGTATTGGAAATAATTAAACTTTAAGAGAAAAAATAACGCATTGTGCAAAATTATCTAGTTTTTCCTAAACAACACGTTGTAACTCGAAAAGATTTGGTGTTGCGTGTATGTCTAAGGTTGTAGCCTCAAAAGAGAACACACAGGAGAGTTTTGGCTCGAAAAAATATGTCGGAATACCACATTTTAAAGAAATCCCGCATCGTGCCAAATTATCTTGTTTTTCCTAAACAACACGTTGTAACTCGAAAAGATTTGGTGTTGTGTGTATGTCTAAGCATGTAGCCTCAAAAGAGAATGCACAGGAGAGTTTTCTCTCAAAAGAATATGTAAGAATACCATGTTAAAAGGAAATACAGTGTTGCAGAGTAAAGACAAATACGTACGTATTAGAAATACTTAAACTTTACGGGAAGAAATAACGCATCCTACAAAATTATCTTGTATTTCCTAAACAACACGTTGTAACTCGAAAAGATTTGGTGTTACATGTATGTCTAAATGTGTATCCTCAAAAGAGAACCCACAGGAGAATTTTCTCTCTAAAAAATATGTCAGAATACCACGTTTTAAGGAAATCCCGCAACGTGTGATATTATCATGTTTTTCCTAAACAACACGTTGTAACTCGAAAAGGTTTGGTGTTGCGTATATGTCTAAGCCTCAAAAGAGAATGCACAGGAGAGTGTTCTCTCGAAAGAATATGTAAGAATACCACGTTATAAGGAAATACAGTGTTGCAGAGTAAAGCCAAATACGTACATATTAGAAATACATAACCTTTACAAGAAGAAATAATGCATCGTACAAAATTATCTGGTCTTTCCAAAACAACAAGTTGTAATTCCAAAAGATTTGGTGTTGCGTGCATGTCTAAACGTGTAGCCCAAAAGCCAACCCACAGGAGAATTTTCTTCGAAAAAATATGTCAGAATACCTCCTTTTAAGGAAATCCCGCATCGTGCAACATTATCTGTTTTTTTCTAAACAACACGTTTTAACTCGAAATGCTTTAGTGTTGCATGTATTTCTATGCGTGTGGCCTCAAAAGAGAATGAACAGGAGAGTTTTCTCTCGAAAGAATATGTAAGAATACCATGTTATACGGAAATACAGAGTTGCAGAGTAAAGACAAATACGTACGTTTTGGAAATATTTAAACTTTACGAGAAGAAAAAACGCATCGTGCAAAATTATCTTGTATTTCCTAAACAACATGTTGTAACTCGAAAAGATTTGGTGTTGCGTGTATGTCTAAGCTTGGAGCCTCAAAATAGAATGCACAGGCAAGTTTTCTCTCGAAAATATATGTCAGAATAGCACGTTTTAAGGAAATCCCGCATCGTATGAAATTATCTTGTTTTTCCTAAGCAACAAGTTGTAACTCGAAAAGCTTTGGTGCTGGGTGTATGTCTTAGCATGTAGCCTCAAAAGAGAACGCACAGGAGAGTTTTCTCTCGAAAGAATATGTAAGAATACCACTTTATAAGGAAATAAGTGTTGCAGAATAAAGACAAGTACGTTCGTATTAGAAATACTTAAATTTTATGAGAAGAAATAAAACATCATACAACATTATCTTTTATTTCCTAAACAACACGTTGCTACTCGAAAACATTTGGTGTTGCCTGTATGTCTAAACGTTTAGCCTCAATAGAGAACCCACAGGAGAATTTTCTCTCGAAAAAATATGTCAGAATAGCACGTTTTAAGGAAATCCCGCTTCATGCGAAATTATCTTGTTTTTCCTAAACAACACGTTGTAACTCGAAAAGCTTTGGTGTTGTGTGTAGGCCTAAGCGTGTAGCCTCAAAAGAGAACACACAGGAGAGTTTGCTCTCGAAAGAATATGTAAGATTACCACGTTATAAGGAAATACAGTGTTGCAGAGTAAAGACAAATATGTACCTATTAGAAATACTTAAACTTTACAAGAAGAAATAACGCATTGCAAAATTATCATGTTTTTCCTAATCAACACGTTGCAACGCAAAAGTATTTGGTTATGCGTGTATGTCTAAGCGTGTAGCTTCAAAAGAGAACCGACATGAGAATTTTTTTTCGAAAAAATATGTCAGAATACCACGTTTTAAGGAAATCCCGCATCGTGCGAAATTATCTTGTTTTTCCTAAACAACAAGTTGTAACTCGAAAAGCTTTGGTGTTGCGTGTATGTCTAAGCATGTAGCTTCAAAAGAGAACACACATGCGAGTTTGCTCTCGAAAGAATATGTACGATTACCACGTTATAATGAAATACAGTGTTGCAGAGTAAAGACAAATATGTGCTTATTAGAATTACTTAAACTTTACAAGAAGAAATAACGCATCGTGCATAATTATCTTGTTTTTCCTAATCAACACGTTGTAATGCAAAAGGATTTGGTGTTGGGTGTATATCTAAGCGTGTAGCTTCAGAAGAGAACCCACATGAGAATTTTCTTTCGAAAAAATATGTCAGAATACCACGTTATAAGGAAATACAGTGTTGCAGAGTAAACACAAATACGTACGTATTAGAAATACTTAAACTTTACGAGAAGAAATAAAGCATCTTACAAAATTATCTTGTATTTCCTAAAAAACACGTTGTAACCCGAAAAGATTTGGTGTTGCATGTATGTCTAAGGTTGTAGCCTCAAAAGGGAACACACAGGAGAGTTTTCGCTCGAAAAAATATGTCAGAATACCACGTTTTAAGGAAATCCCGCATCGTGCAATATTATCAAGTTTTTCCTAAACAACACGTTGTAACTCAAAAAGCTTTGGTGTTGCGTGTATGTCTAAGCGTGTAGCCTCAAAAGACAACGCACTGGAGAGTTTTCTCTTGAAAGAATATGTAAGAATACCACGTTATAAGGAAATACAGTGCTGCAGAGTAAAGACAAATATGTACGCATTAGAAATACTTAAACTTTACTAGAAGAAATAACGCATCATACAAAATTATCTTGTATTTCGTAAACAACACATTGTAACTTGAAAAGATTTGGTGTTGCGTGTTTGTCTAAACGTGTAGCCTCAAAAGAGGACCCACAGGATAATTTTCTCTCGAAAAAAATGGCAGAATACCACGTTTCAAGGAAATCCCACATCGTGCGAAATTATCTTGTTTTTCCTAAACAACACGTTGTAACTCTAAAAGTTTGCTGTTGCGTGTATGTCTAAGGTTGTAGCCTCAAAAGAGAACACACAGGAGAGTTTGTTCTCAAAAGAATATGTAAGATTACCACGTTATAAGGAAATACATTGTTTCAGAGTAAAGAAAAATATGTATGTATTAGAAATACTTAAACTTTACGAGAAGAAATAATGCATTGTACAAAATTGTTTTGTATTTCCTAAACAACACGTTGTAACTCGATAAGATTTGGCATTGCGAGTATGTCTAAGTGTGTAGCCTCAAAAAAGAACCCACAGGAGAATTTTCTCTCTAAAAAATATTTCAGAATACCACGTTTTAAGGAAATCCCGCATCGTGCAAAATTATCTTGTATTTTATAAACAACACGTTTTAACTCGAAAAGCTTTGGTGTTGTGTGTATGTCTATGCGTGTAGCCTCAAAAGAGAATGCACAGAAGAGATTTCTCTTGGAAGAATATGTAAGCATACCACGTTATAAGGAAATACAGTGTTGCAGAGTAAATACATATACGTACATTTTAGAAATACTTAAACTTTATGAGAAGTATCACATCGTAAAAAATTATCTTCTATTTCCTAAACAACATGTTGTAACTCCAAAAGATTTGCTGCTGCGTGTATGTCTAAACGTGTAGCCACGAAAGAGAACCCAGTGGAGAATTTTCTCTTGAAAAAATATTTCAGAATACCACGTTTTAAGGAAACCCCGCATCGTGCGAAATTATCTTGTTTTTCCTAAACAACACGTTGTAACTCGAAAAGCTTTGGTGTTGTGTGTATGTCTAAGCATGTAGCCTCAAAAGATAACGCACAGGAGACTTTGCTCTCGAAAGAATATGTAAGATTACCACGTTATAAGGAAATACAGTGTTGCAGAGTAAAGACAAATATGTACCTATTAGAAATACTTAAACTTTCCAAGAAGAAATGACGCATCGTGCAAAATTATCTTGTTTTTCCTAATCAACACTTTGTAATGCAAAAGGATTTGGTGTTGCATGTATGTCTAAACGTGTAACTTCAAAAGAGAACCCACAGGAGAATTTTCTTTTGAAAAAATATGTCAGAATACCATGTTTTAAGGAAATCCCGCATGGTGCGAAATTATTGTTTTTCCTAAACAACACGTAGTAACTCGAAAAGCTTTGGTGTTGCGTGTAAGTCTAAGCGTATAGCCTCTAAAAAGAACACACAGGAGTGTTTGCTCTCGAAAGAATATGTAATTTACCACGTTATAATGAAATAAAATGTTGCAGAGTAAAGAAAAATACGTACGTATTAGAAATACTTAAACTTTATGAGAAGAAATAACGCATCGCACAAAATTGTTTTGAATTTCCTAAACAACACGTTGTAAATCGATAAGATTTGGTGTTGCATTTATGTCTATACGTGTATCCTCAAAAGAGAACCTACAGGAGAATTTTCTCTCAAAAAAAAAAATATGTCATAATACCAAGTTTTAAGGAATCCCCGCATCGTGCGAAATTATCTTGTTTTTCCTAAACAACAGATTTTAACTCGAAAAGATTTGGTGTTGCGTGTATGTCTAAGGTTGTAGCCTCAAAAGAGAAGACACAGGAGAGTTTTCCCTCTTAAAAAATATGTCAGAATACCATGTTTTAAGGAAATCCTGCATCGTGCAAAATTATCTTGTTTTTTCTAAACAACATGTTTAACTCGAAAAGCTTTGGTGTTGCGTGTATGTCTATGTGTATAGCCTCAAAAGAAAACGCACAGAACAGATTTCTCTCAAAAGAATATGTAACCATACCACGTTATAAGTAAATACAGTGTTGCAGAGTAAATACAAAGACGTACGTATTAGAAATATTTAAACTTTAGAAGAAGTAACACATCGTACAAAATTATCTTGTATTTACTAAACAACACTTTAGGCATCGAAAAGATTTGCTGCTGCGTGTATGTCTAAACGTGTAGCCTCAAAAGACAACCCACAGGAGAATTTTCTATCGAAAAAATATGTCAGAATACCAGAAAATCACGCATTGTGCGATATTATCTTGTTTTTCCTAAACAACATGTTGTAACACGAAAAGCTTTGGTGTTGCGTGTATGTCTAAGCGTGTATCCTCAAAAGTGAATGCACTGGAGAGTTTTCTCTCGAAAGAATATGTAAGAATACCACGTTATTAGGAAATACAGTGTTGCAGAGTAAAGACAAATACGTATATATTGGATATACTTAAACTTGACAAGAAGAAAAAACGCATCATGCAAAATTATCTTGTTTTTCCTAAACAACACGTTGTAACTTGAAAAGATTTGGTGTTGCGTGTATGTCTAAGCTTGGAGCCTCAAAATAGAATGCACAGGAGAGTTTTCTCTCGAAAATATATGTCAGAATACCAGGTTTTAAGGAAATCCCGTCTCGTACGAAATTATATTGTTTTCCTAAACAACACGTTGTAACTTGAAATGCTTTGGTGTTGCGTGTATGTCTAAGCATGTAGCCTCAAAAGAGAACGCACTGGAGAGTTTTCTCTTGAAAGAATATGTAAGAATACCACGTTATAAGGAAATAAGTGTTGCAGAGTAAAGACAAGTACGTACGTACTATAAATACTTAAATTTTCTGAGAAGAAATAACGCATTGTAAAATAATTATCTTGTATTTCCTAAACAACACATTGTAACTCGAAGAGATTTGCTGCTGCGTGTATGTCTAAACGTGTAGCCTGAAATGAGAACCCACAGGAGAATTTTCTCTCAAAAAAATATGTCATAACACCACGTTTTAAGGAAATCCCGCAAAGTGCGAAATTATTATGTTTTCCTAAACAATGCATTGTAACACGAAATCCTTTGGTGTTGCGTGTATGTGCAAGCGTGTAGCCTCAAAAATGAATGCACAGGACGGTTTTCTCTCGAAAGAATATGTAAGAATACCAGGTTATAAGGAAATACAGTGTTGCAGAGTAAAGGCAAATATGTATGTATTAGAAATGCTTAAACTTTATGAGAAGAAATAATGCATCATTTGAAATTATCTTGCTTTTCCTAAACAACACCTTGTAACTCGAAAAGATTTGGTGTTCCGTGTTTGACTAAGCATGTAGCCTCAATATAGAACCCACAGGAGAATTTTCTCTCGAAAAAATATGTCAGAATACCATGTTTTAAGGAAATCCCGCAACGTACGATATTATCATGTTTTTCCTAAACAACACGTTATAACTCGAAAAGCTTTGGTGTTGCGTGTTTGTCTAAGTATGTAGCCTCAAAAGAGAACGCACAGGAGAGCTTTCTCTCAAAAGAATATGTAACAATACCACTTTATAAGGAAATAGAGTGTTGCACAGTAAAGACAAATATGTACGTATTGGAAATACTTAAACTTTACGAGAAGAAATAACACATCATACAAAATTATCTTGTATTTCCTAATCAACATGTTGTAACTCGAAAAGATTTGGTGTTGCGTGTATGTCTAAACGTGTAGCCTCCTAAGAGAACCCACCAGAGAATTTTCTCTCAAAAAAATATGGCAGAATACCACGTTTTAAGGAAATCCCGTATCGTACAAAATTTTCTTTTTCCTAAACAACACGTTGTAACTCGAAAATCTTTAGTATTGCGTGTATGTCTAAGCGTGTAGCCTCAAAGGAGAACGCACAGGAGAGTTTTCACTCGAAAAAATATGTCAGCATACCACGTTTTAATGAAATCCCGCATCGTGCGAAATTATCTTGTTTTTCTTAAACAACACGTTGTAACTCGAAAAGTTTTGGTGTTCCGTCTATGTCTAAGCGTGTAGCCTCAAAGGAGAACGCACAGGAGAGGTTCATCTCGAAAGAATATGTAAGAATACGATGTTATAAGGAAATACAGTATTGCAGAGTAAAGACAAACACGTACTTATTAGAAATACTTAAACTTTACGAGAAGAAATAATGCATCGTATAATTTATCTTGTATTTCCTAAACAACACGTTATAACTAGAAAAGATTTGGTGTTGTGTGTATGTGTAAATGTGTAGCCTCAAAAGAGGACCCACAGGAGAATTTTCTCTCAAAAAAATATGTCAGAATACCACGTTTTAAAGAAATCCTGCATCATGGGAAATTATCTTGTTTTTCCTAAACAACACGTTGTAACGCGAAAATCTTTGGTGTTGCGTGTATGTCTAAGCGTGTAGCCTCAAAAGAGAACACACAGGAGAGTTTTCTGTCGAAAAAATATGTCAGAATACCAGGTTTTAAGAAAATCCCATACCGTGTGAAATTATCTTGTTTTTCCTAAACAAGTTGTTGTAACTCGAAAAGCTTTGGTGTTGCGTTTTTGTCTAAGCATGCAGCCTCAAAAGAGAAAGCACAGGAGAGTTTTCTCTCGAAAGAATATGTAAGAATACCACATTATAAGGAAATACAGTGTTGCAGAGTAAAGACAAATACGTACGTATTGGAAATACTTAAACTTTACAAGAAGAAAGAAAGCATCGTGCAAAATTATCTACTTTTTCCTAAACATCATGTTGTAACGCAAAAACCTTTGGTGTTGCGTGTATGTCTAAGCTTTTAGCCTAAAAAGAGAACGCACAGGAGGGTTTGAACTCGAAAAAATATGTCAGAATACCACGTTTTAAGGAAATCCCGCATTGTGCGAAATTATCTTTTTTTTCCTAAACAACATGTTGTAACTCAAAAAGCTTTGGTGTTGCGTGTATGTCTTAGCGTGTAGCTTCATAAGAGAACGCACAGGAGAGTTTTCTCTCGAAAGAATATGTAAGAATACGACGTTATAAGGAAATACAGTGTTGCAGAATAAAGACAAATAAGCACGTATAGGAAATACTTAAACTTTACGAGAAGAAATAATGCATCGTGCAAAATTATCTTGTTTTTCCTAAAAAACACGTTGTAACTCAAAAAGATTATGTGTTTTGTGTATGTCTAAGCTTGTAGCCTCAAAAGAGAACGCACAGGAGTGTTTTCTCTCAAAAAAATATGTCAGAATATCACGTTTTAAGGAAATCCCGCATCGTGAGAAATTGTCTTGTTTTTCTTAAACAACATGTTGTAACTGGAAATGCTTTGGTGTTGCGTGTATGTCTAAGCATGTAGCCTCAAAAGATAACGCACAGGAGAGTTTGCTCTCGAAAGAATATGTAAGATTACCACGTTATAAGGAAATACAGTGTTGCAGAGTAAAGACAAATATGTACCTATTAGAAATACTTAAACTTTACAAGAAGAAATAACGCATCGTGCAAAATTATCTTGTTTTTCCTAATCAACACTTTGTAATGCAAAAGGATTTGGTGTTGCATGTATGTCTAAGCGTGTAGCTTCAAAAGAGAACCCACAGAAGAATTTTCTTTTGAAAAAATATGTCAGAATACCATGTTTTAAGGAAATCCCGCATCGTGCGAAATTATTGTTTTCCCTAAACAACACGTAGTAACTCGAAAAGCTTTGGTGTTACGTGTAAGTCTAAGCGTATAGCCTCTAAAAAGAACACACAGGAGTGTTTGCTCTCGAAAGAATATGTAATTTACCACGTTATAATGAAATAAAATGTTGCAGAGTAAAGAAAAATACGTACATATTAGAAATACTTAAACTTTATGAGAAGAAATAACGCATCACACAAAATTGTTTTGAATTTCCTAAACAACACGTTGTAACTTGATAAGATTTGGTGTTGGATTTATGTCTACACTTGTATCCTCAAAAGAGAACCCACAGGAGAATTTTATCTCAAAAAATATGTCATAACACCAAGTTTTAAGGAATCCCCGCATCGTGCGAAATTATCTTGTTTTTCCTAAACAACAGGTTTTAACTCGAAAAGATTTGGTGTTGCGTGTATGTCTAAGGTTGTAGCCTCAAAAGAGAACACACAGGAGAGTTTTCCCTCGAAAAAAATATGTCAGAATACCATGTTTTAAGGAAATCCTGCATCGTGCAAAATTATCTTGTTTTTTCTAAACAATATGTTTAACTCGAAAAGCTTTGGTGTTGCGTGTATGTCTATGTGTGTAGCCTCAAAAGAAAACGCACAGAACAGTTTTCTCTCGAAAGAATATGTAAGCATACCACGTTATAAGTAAATACAGTGTTGCAGAGTAAATACAAAGACGTACATATTAGAAATATTTAAACTTTAGAAGAAGTAACACATTGTAAAAAATTATCTTGTATTTACTAAACAACACTTTGTAACTCGAAAAGATTTGCTGCTGCATGTATGTCTAAACGTGTAGCCTCAAAAGAAAACCCCCAGGAGAATTTTCTATCGAAAAAATATGTCTGAATACCACGTTTTAAGGAAATCACGCATTGTGCGATATTATCTTGTTTTTCCTAAACAACATGTTGTAACACGAAAAGCTTTGGTGTTGCGTGTATGTCTAAGCGTGTATCCTCAAAAGTGAATGCACTGGAGAGTTTTCTCTCGAAAGAATATGTAAGAATACCACGTTATAAGGAAATACAGTGTTGCAGAGTAAAGACAAATACGTATGTATTGGATATACTTAAACTTGACAAGAAGAAAAAACGCATCATGCAAAATTATCTTGTTTTTCCTAAACAACATGTTATAACTTGAAAAGATTTGGTGTTGCGTGTATGTCTAAGCTTGGAGCCTCAAAATAGAATTCACAGGAGAGTTTTCTCTTGAAAATATATGTCAGAATACCAGGTTTTAAGGAAATCCCGCCTCGTACGAAATTATTTGTTTTCCTAAACAACACGTTGTAACTCGAAATGCTTTGGTGTTGCATGTATGTCTAAGCATGTAGCCTCAAAAGAGAACGCACAGGAGAGTTTTCTCTCGAAAGAATATGTAAGAATACCACGTTATAAGGAAATAAGTGTTGCAGAGTAAAGACAAGTACGTACGTATTATAAATACTTAAATTTTCTGAGAAGAAATAACGCATCGTAAAATAATTATCTTGTATTTCCTAAACAACACATTGTAACTCGAAAAGATTTGCTGTTGCGTGTATGTCTAAACGTGTAGCCTGAAATGAGAACCCACAGGAGAATTTTCTCTCAAAAAATATGTCATAACACCACGTTTTAAGGAAATCCCGCCAAGTGAGAAATTATTATGTTTTCCTAAACAACGCATTGTAACACGAAATCCTTTGGTGTTGCATGTATGTGCAAGCGTGTAGCCTCAAAAATGAATGCACAGGACGGTTTTCTCTCGAAAGAATATGTAAGAATACCAGGTTATAAGGAAATACAGAGTTGCAGAGTAAAGACAAATATGTATGTATTAGAAATACTTAAACTTTATGAGAAGAAATCCCGCATCGTTAGAAATTATCTTGTTTTTCCTAAACAACACGTTGTAACTCGAAAAGATTTGGTGTTGCGTGTTTGACTAAGCATGTAGCGTCAATAGAGAACCCACAGGAGAATTTTCTCTCGAAAAAATATGTCAGAATACCATGTTTTAAGGAAATCCCGCAACGTGCGATATTATCATGTTTTTCCTAAACAACACGTTGTAACTCGAAAAGCTTTGGTGTTGCGTGTTTGTCTAAGTATGTAACCTCAAAAGAGAACGCACAGGAGAGTTTTCTCTCAAAAGAATATGTAAGAATACCACGTTTTAAGGAAATCCCGCATCGTGAGAAATTGTCTTGTTTTTCTTAAATAACACGTTGTAACTCGAAAAACTTTGGTGTTGCCTGTATGTCTAAGTGTGTAGCCTCAAAAGGGAACACACATGAGAGTTTTCCCTCGAAAAAAATATGTCAGAATACCATGTTTTAAGGAAATCCTGCATCGTGCAAAATTATCTTGTATTTCCTAAACAACACGTTATAACTCGAAAAGATTTGTTGTGGCGTGAATGTCTAAACGTTTAGCCTCAAAAGAGAATGCACAGGAGAGTTTTCTGTCGAAAAAATATGTCAGAATACCACGTTTTATGGAAATCCTGCATCGTGCGAAATTATCTTCTTTTTCTTAAACAACACATTGCAAGTCGAAAAGCTTTGGTTTTCCGTGTATGTCTAAGCATGTAGCCTAAAAAGAGAACGCACAGGAGCATTTTATCTCGAAAGAATATGTAAGAATACCACATTATAAGGAAATACAGTGTTGCAGAGTAAAGACAAATACATACTTATTAGAAATACTTAAACTTTACGAGAAGAAATAACGCATAATGCAAAATTATCTTGTTTTTTCTAAACAAAACGTTGTAAGTCGACAAGTTTTGGTGTTGCCTGTATGTCTAAGGTTGTAGCCTTAAAAGGGAATGGACAGGAGAGTTTTCTCTCTAAAAAATATGTCAGAATACCACTATTTAAGGAAATCCCACATCTTGCGAAATTATCTTGTTTTTCCTTAACAACACGCTGTAACTCGAAAAGATTTGCTGTTGCGTGTATGTCTAATCGTGCAGCCTCAAAAGAGAACGCACAGGAGAGTTTTCTCTCGAAAGAATATGTAAGAATACCCCGTTACAAGGAAATACAGTGTTGCATATTAAAGACATATACGTACATATTGGAAATACTTAAACTTTTTGAGAAGAAATAACGCATCGAGCATAATTATCTTGTTTTTCCTAAATAACACGTTGTAACTCGAAAAGATTTGGTGTTGCATATATGTCTAAGCTTCTAGCCTCAAAAGATAACGCACAGGAGAGGTTTCTCTTAAAAAAACATGTCAGAATACCCCGTTTTATGGAAATCGCTCATTGTGCGAAATTATCTGTTTTTCCTAAACAACACATTGTAACTTGAAAAGCTTTGGTGTTGTGTGTATGTCTAAGCCTGTAGCCTCAAAAGAGAAGGCACAGGAGCGTTTTCTCTTGAAAGAATATGTAAGAATACCACGTTATAAGCAAATACAGTGTTGCACAGTAAAGACAAATATGTACGTATTAGAAATACTTAAACTTTACGAGAAGAAATAACGCATCATACAAAATTATCTTGTATATCCTAAACAACACGTTGTAACCTGATAAGATTTGGTTTTGCTTGTAAGTCTAAATGTGTAGCCTCAAAAGAGAACACAAAGGAGAATTTTCTCTTCAAAAAATATGTCAGAATACCACGATTTAAGGAAATCCTGCATCGTGCGAAATTATATTGTTTTTCCTAAACAACACGTTGTAACTCGAAAAGCTTTGGTGTTGCATGTATTTCTAAGCATGTAGCTTCAAAAGAGAATGAAGAGGAGAGTTTTCTCTTGAATGAATGTGTAAGAATACCATGTTATAAGGAAATACAGTGTTGCAGAGTAAAGACAAATACGTACGTATTAGAAATAGTTAAAATTTACGAGAAGAAATAATGCATCGTGCAAAATTATCTTGTTTTTCCTAAACGACACGTTGTAACTAGAAAAGATTTGGTGTTGCGTGTATGTCTAAATTTGTAGCCTCTAAAGAGAACCTACAGAAGAATTTTCTCTCGAAAAAATATGTCAGAGTACCACGTTTTAAGGAAATACTGCATCATGCGAAATTATCTAGTTTTTCCTAAACAACACGTTGTAACTCGAAAATCTTTGGTGTTGCATTTATGTCTAAGCATGTGGCCTCAAAAGAGAACGCACAGGAGAGTTTTTTCTCAAAAGAATATGAAAGAATTCCACGTTATAACGGAATACAGTGTTACAGATTAAAAACAAATAAGTACGTATTAGAAATACTTAAACTTTATGAGAAGAAATAACACATCATGCAAAATTATCTTGTTTTTCCTAAACAACACGTTGTACCTCGAAAAGATTTGGTGTTGCGTGTATGATTAAGCATGTAGCCTCAAAAGAGAACGCCCAGGAGAGTTTTCTCTAGAAAAAGTATGCCTGAATACCAAGTTTTTAGGAAATCCCGCATTATGAGAAATTATCTTGTTTTTCCTAAACAACATGGTTTAACTCGAAAAGCTTTGTGTGTGTGTTTGTGTAAGTGTGTAGCCTCAGAAGAGAACGCACAGGAGAGTTTTCTCTTGAAAGAATATGTAAGAATACCATGTTATAAGGAAATACAATGTTTCAGAGTAATGACAAAAACGTACGTATTAGAAATACTTAAAATTTACGAGAAGAAATAATGCATCGTGCAAAATTATCTTGTTTTTCCTAAACAACACGTTGTAACTCGAAAAGATTTGGTGTTGTGAGTATGTCTAAGCATGTAGCCTCAAAGGAGAATGCACATGATAGTTTTTCTCTCGAAAAAATATATCAGAATACCACGTTTTTAAGAAATCCCGCATCGTGTGAAATTATCTTGTTTTTCCTAAACATCACTTTGTAACTCGAAATGATTTGGTTTTGCGTATATGTATAGGGGTGCAGCCTCAAAAGAGAACGCACAGGAAAGAGTTTTCTCTCGAAAGAATATGTAAGAATACCACGTTTTAAGGAAATCCTGCATCTTGCGAAATTATCTTCTTTTTCCTTAACAACACGTTTTAACTCGAAAAGCTTTGGTGTTGCGTGTATGTCTAAGCATGCAGCCTCAAAAAGAACGCACAGGACAATTTTCTCTCGAAAGAATATGTAAGAATATCACGTTATAAGGAAATACAGTGTTGCAGAGTAAAGAAAAATACGTACGTATTGGAAATACTTAAACCTTACGAGAAGAAATATCACATCTTGCGAAATTATCTTGTTTTTCCTAAACAACTTGTTTTAACTCGAAAAGCTTTGGTGTTACGTCTTTGTCTAAGTGTGTAGCCTCAAAAGAGTACACACAGGAGAGTTTTCTCTCGAAAGATTATGTAAGAATACTACGTTATAAGGAAATACAGTGTTGCAGAGTAAAGACAACTATGTACGTATTAGAAACACTTAAACTTTATGAGAAGAAATAACGCATCATACAAAATTATCTTGTATTTCCTAAACAACATGTTTTAACTCAAAAGGATTTGTTGTTGCGTGTATGTCTAAGTGTGTATCCTCAAAGGAGAACACACAGGAGAGTTTCCTTCGAAAAAATATGTCAGAATACCACGTTTTAAGGAAATTACGCATCGTGGGAAATTAAATTTTTTTTTCCCTAACAACATATTTTAACTCGAAAAGCTTTGGTGTTGCCTGTATGTCTAAGCGTGTAGCCTCAATAGGGAACGCACAGAAGAGTTTTCACTCGAAAGAATATGTAAGAATACCACGTTATAAGAAAATACAGAGTTGCATATTAAAGAGAAATGCATACATATTGGAAATACTTAAACTTTATGAGAAGAAATAACTCATCGTGCATAATTATCTTGTTTTTCCTAAATAACACGTTGTAACTTCAAAAGATTTGGTGTTGCTTTTATGTCTAAGCTTCTAGCCTCAAAAGAGAATGCACAGGAGAGTTTTCTCTCAAAAAAACATGTCAGAATACCCCGTTATAAAGAAATCGCACATCGTGTGAAATTATCTTGTTTTTCCTAAACAACAAGTTTTAACTCGAAAACCTTTGGTGTTGCGTGTATGTCTAAGTGTGTAGCCTCAAAGGAGAACGCACAGGAGAGTTTTCTCTCGAAAGAATATGTAAGAATACCACGTTATAAGGAAACACAGTGTTGCAGAGTTAAGACAAATACGAACGTATTAGAAATGCTTAAACTTTACGAGAAGAAATAACACTTCGTGCAAAATTATCTTCTTTTTCCGAAACAACACATTGTAACTCGAAAAGATTTGGTGTTGCGTGTATGGATAAGCTTGGAGCCTCAAAAAAGAAGGCACAGGAGTGTTTTTTCTCAAAAAAAAAAAAATGTCAGAATACCACGTTTTAAGGAAATCCCGCATCCTGTGAAATTATCTTGTTTTTCCTATACAACACGTTGTAACTCGAAAGGATTTGTTGTTGCGTGTATGTCTAAGCGTGTATCCTCAAAAGAGAACGAAGCGAGAGTTTTCCCTCGAATGAATATGTAAGAAAACCATGTTATAAAGAAATACAGTGTTGCAGAGTAAAGACAAATACATACGTATTAGAAATACTTAAACTTTAGGAGAAGAAATAATGCATCAAACAAAATTATATTGTATTTCCTAAACAACACGTTGTAACTCGAAAAGATATGGTGTTGTGTGTATGTCTAAACGTGTAGCCCCAAAGAGCACCCACAGGAGGATTTTCTCTCGAAAAAATATGTGAGAATACCAACTTTTAAGGAAATTCTGCAACGTGCGAAATTATCTTGCTTTTCCTAAACAACACGTTGTAACTCGAAAACGTTTGGTGTTGCTTGTATGTCTCCACGTGTAGCCTCAAAAGAGAACGCACAGGAGAGTTTTCTCTCTAAAAAATATGTCACAATACCATGTTTTAAGAAAATCCTGCATCATGATAAATTATCTTGTTTTTCCAAACAACATATTTTAACTCGAATAGCTTTGGTGTTGCGTGTATGTCTAAGCGTGTATCCTCAATAGAGAACACACAGGAGAATTTTCACTTGAAGAATATGTAAGAATACCACGTTATGAGGAAATACAGAGTTGCATATTAAAGAGAAATACGTACATATTGGAAATACTTAAACTTTATGAGAGAAATAACGCATCGTGCACAATTATCTTGTTTATCCTAAATAACACGTTGTAACTCGAAATGATTTGGTGATGCGTGTATGTCTAAGCTTCTAGCCTCAAAAGAGAACACACATGAGAGTTTTCTCTTGAAGGAATATGTCAGAATACCACGTTTTAAGAAAACCCCGCATCATGCGAAATTATCTTGTTTTTCCTAAACAACTTGTAACTCGAAAAGCTTTGGTGCTGAGTTTTTGTCTAAGGTGCAGCCTCAAAAGTGAACGCACAAGAGAGTTTTCTCTCGAAAGAATATGTAAGAATACCACGTTATAAGGAAATAGAGTGTTGCCGAGTAAAGACAAATACTGACGTGTTAGAAATACTTTAACTTTACGAAAAGAAATAACGCATAGTGCAAAATTATCTTGTTCTTCCTAAACAACACGTTGTAACTCGAAAAGAATTGTTGTTGCGTGTATGTCTAAGCTTGTAGCCTCATAAGAGACTGCACAGGAGAGTTTTCTAATGAAAAAATATGTCAGAATACCACATTTTAGGCAAATACCACTTCATGAGAAATTATCTTGTTTTTCCTAAACAACACGTTGTAACTCGAAAAGCTTTGGTGTTGACTGTATGTCTAAGCATGTAGCCTCAAAAGATATTGCACAGGAGAGTTTTCTCTCAAAAGAATATGTAAGAATTCCATTTTATAACGGAATACAGTGTTGAAGAGTAAAGACAAACATGTACGTATTAGAAATACTTAAATTTTCTGAGATGAAATAACGCATCTTGCAAAATTATCTGGTTTTTCCTAAACAACAGGTTGTAACTCGAAAAGATTTGGTGTTGAGTGTATGACTAAGTGTGTAACCTCAAAAGATAATGCACATGAGAGTTTTCTCTCGGAAAAATATGTCAGAATACCACGTTTTAAGGAAATCCAGCATTGTGCGATATTATCGTTTTTTTCCTAAACAACACGTTTTAACTCGAAAAGCTTTGGTGTTGTGTGTATGTCTAAGTGTGTAGCCTCAGAAGAGAATGCACAGGAGAGTTTTCTCTTGAAAGAATATGTCAGAATATCACGTTACAAGGAAATACAGTGTTGCAGAGTAAAGACAAATATGTACGTATTAGAAATACTTAAACTTTATGAGAAGAAATAACGCTCCCTACAAAATTATCTTATATTTCCTAAACAACTCGTTGATATTCGTAAAGATTTGGTATTGCGTGTATGTCTAAGCATGTAGCCGGAAAAGAGAACGCACAGGAGAGTTTTCTCTCAAAAAAATATGTCAATACACCACGTTTTAAGGACATCCAGCATCGTGCGAAAATATCTTGTTTTTACTACACAACATGTTGTAACTCGAAAAGCTTTGGTGTTACGTGTATGTCTAAGCGTGTAGCCTCAAAAGAGAATGCACAGGAGAGTTTTCACTCGAAAGAATATGTAAAAATACCACATTACAAGGAAATAAAGTGTTGCAGAGTAAAGACAAATACATACATATTAGGAATACTTAAACTTTACGTGAAGAAATAACGTTTCGTGCAAAATTATCATGTATTTCCTAAACAATAGGTTGTAACTTGAAAAGATTTGGTGTTGCGTGTATGTCTAAGCTTGTGGCCTCAAAAGAGAATGCATAGGAGAATTTTCTCTCCAAAAAATATGTCAGAATACCACTTTTTAAGGAAATCCTGCATCGTGCGAAATTATCTTTTTTTTTTCCTAAAAAACGTAGTAACTCGAAATGCTTTGGTATTGCATGTATGTCTAAGCATGTAGCCTCAAAAGAGAACGCACAGGAGAGTTTTCTCTCGAAAGAATATGTAAGAATACAACGTTATAAGGAAATACAGTGTTGCAGAGTAAAGACAACTATGTATGTATTAGAAATACTTAAACCTTACTCGAAGAAATAATGCATCATACAAAATTATCTTGTATTTCCTAAACAACATGTTGTAACTCGAATAGATTTGGTGTTGCATGTATATCTAAGTGTGTAGCCTCAAAAGAGAATGCACAGGAGAATTTTCTCTCGTAAAAATATGTCAGAATACCACGTTTTAAGAATACCTCATTACAAGGAAATACAGTGTTGCAGAGTAAAGACAAATACGTAAATATTAGAAATACTTAAACTTTACGAGAAGAAATAACACAGCATACAAAATTATCTTGTATTTCCTAAACAACACGTTGTAACTCTAAAAGAATTGCTGTTGAGTGTATGACTAAAAGTGCATCCTCAAAAGAGAACGCACAGGAGAGTTTTCTCTCGAAAAAATATGACAGAATACCACGTTTTAAGGAAACCCAGCATTGAGCGAAATTATCTTGTTTTTCCTAAACAACACGTTTTAACTCAAAAAGCTTTGGTGTTGCGTGTATGTGTAAGTGTGTAGCCTCAGAAGAGAATGCACAGGATAGATTTCTCTGGAAAGAATATGTCAGAATACCACGTTACAAGGAAATACAGTGTTGCAGAGTAAAGACAAATACATATGTATTGGAAATACTTAAACTTTGCAAGAAGAAATATTGCATCGTGCAAAATTATCTTGTTTTTCCTAAACAACACGTTGTAACTTCAAAGGATTTGGTGTTGCGTATATGTCTAAGCGTGTAGCCTCAAAAGAGAATGAAGAGGAGAGTTTTCTCTCGAAAGAATATGAAAGAATACCACGTTATAAGGAAATACAGTGTTATAGAGTAAAGACAAATACATATGTATTAGAAATACTTAAACTTTATGAGAAGAAATAATGCGTCGTGCAATATTATCTTGTTTTTCCTAAACAACACATTGTAACTCGAAAAGATATGGTGTTGCATGTATGACTAAGCATGCAGCCTCAAAAGAGAACGCACAGGAGAGTTTTCTCTCGAAATAATATGTCAGAATACCACGTTTTAAGGAAAGACCGCATCATGAGAAATTATCTTGTTTTTCCTAAACAACACGTTGTAACTCGAAAAGCCTTGGTATTGCATGTATGTCTAAGCATGTAGCCTCAAAAGAGAACACATAGGAGAGTTTTCTCTTGAAAGAATATGTTAGAATTCCACGTTATAACGGAATAGAGTGTTGCAGAATAAAGACAAATATGTACGTATTAGAAATACTTAAACTTTACCAAAAGAAATAACGCCTCATGAAAAATTATATTGTTTTTCCTAAACAACACGTTGTAACTCGAAAAGATATGGTGTGGAGTGTGTGACTAAGCGTGTAGCCTCAAAAGAGAACGCACAGGAGAGGTTTCCCTCGAAAAAATATGTCAGAATACCACGTTTTAAGGAAATCCAGCATTGTGCGATATTATCTTGTTTTTCCTAAACAGCACATTTTAACTCGAAAAGCTTTGGTGTTGTGTGTATGTCTAAGTGTGTAGCCTCAGAAGAGAATGCACAGGAGAGTTTTCTCTCGAAAAAAATGTCAGAAGACCACATTACAAGGAAATACAGTGTTGCATAGTAAAGAAATATACGTACATATTAGAAATACTTAAACTTTACGAGAAGAAATAACTCTCCTTACAAAATTATCTTGTATTTCCTAAACAACAAGTTGAAATTCGTAAAGATTTGGTGTTGTGTGTATGTCTAAGCATGTAGCCGCAAAAGAGAACACTCAGGAGAGTTTTCTCTCGAAAGAATATGTAAGCATTCAACGTTATAACAGAATACAATGTTGCAGAGTAAAGACAAATACATACGTATTAGAAATACTTAAACTTTACGAGAAGAAATAATGCATCGAGCAAAATTATCTTGTTTTTACTAAGCAACACGTGGTAACTCGAAAAGACTTAGTGTTGCGTGTATGACTAAGCCTGTAGCCTCAAAAGAGAACGCCCAGGAGAGTTTTCTCACGAATGAATATGTCAGAACACCACGTTTTAAGGAAATCCCGCATCATGCGTAATTATCTTGTTTTAACCTAAACAACCAGTTTTAACTCGAAAAGCTTTGTTGTTGCGTGTATGTCTAAGTGTGTAGCACCAGAAGAGAACGCACAGGAGAATTTCCTCTTAAAAGAATATGTAAGAATACCTCGTTACAAGGAAATACAGTGTTGCAGAGTAAAGACAAATCCGTACGTATTAGAAATACATAAACTTTACGAGAAGAAATAAGGCATCATAGAAAATTATCTTGTATTTCCTAGACAACATGTTGTAACTCGAAAAGATTTGGTGTTGTGTGTATGTCTAAGCGTGCAGCCTCAAAAGAGAATGCACAAGAGAGTTTTCTCTCGAAAGAATATGTAAAAATACCACGTTATAAGGAAATGCAGTGTTGCTGAGTAAAGACAAATACGTACGTATTAGAAATACTTAAACTTTACGAAAAGAAATAATGCATCCTTCAAAATTATCTTGTTTTTCCTAAACAACACATTGTACTCGAAAAACTTTGGTATTGCCTGTATGACTACGCGTGTAGCCTCAAAAGAGAACGGACATGAGAATTTTCTCTCGAAAAAATATGTCAGAATACCACGTTTTAAGGAAATCCCGCATAGTCCGAAATTATCTTGTTTCTCCTAAACAACACGTTGTAACTTGAAAAGCTTTGGTGTTGCGTGTATGTATAAGGGTGCAGCCTCAAAAGAGAACGCACAGGAGAGTATTCTCTCGAAAGAATATGTAAGAATACCACGTTTTAAGGAAAACCTGCATCTTGCGAAATTATCTTGTTTTTCCTTAACAACACGTTGTAACTTGAAAAGCTTTGGTGATGCGTGTATGTCTAAGCGTGCAGCCTCAAAAGAGAACGCACAGGACAATTTTCTCTCGAAAGAATACGTAAGAATACCACGTTATAAGGAAATGCAATGTTGCAGAGTAAAGACAAATGCGTGTATGGTAAAGCATGTAGTCTCAAAAGAGAACACACAGGAGAATTTTCTCTCGAAAAAATATTTCAGAATACCACTTTTTAAGGAAATCCAGCATCATGTGAAATTATCTTGTTTTTCCTACACAACACGTTGTAACTCGAAAATCTTTGGTATTGCATATATGTCTAAGCGGGTAGCCTCAAAAGAGAACGCACAGGAGAATTTTTACTCGAAAGAAAATGTAAGAATACCACATTATAAGTAAATACAGTGTTGCAGAGTAAAGACAAATACGTACATATTAGAAATACATAAACTTTACGAGAAGAAATATTGCATCGTACCAAATTATCTTGTATTTCCTAAACAACACGTTGTAACTCGAAAAGATTTGGTGTGGCGTATATTTCTATGCGTGTAGCCTCAAAAGAGAACGCACAGGAGAGTTTTCTCTAGAAAAAATATGTCAGAATACCACGTTTTAAGGAAATCCAGCATCATGCGAAATTATCTTGTTTTTCCTACACAACACGTTGTAACTCGAAAAGCTTTGGTGTTGCGTGTATGTCTAAGCGTGTAGCCTCAATAGAGAACACACAGGAGAGTTTTCACTCGAAAGAATATGTAAGAATACCACGTTATAAGGAAATACAGAGTTGCATATTAAAGAGAAATACGTACATATTGGAAATACTTAAACTTTATGAGAAGAAATAACGCATCGTGCAAAATTATCTTGTTTTTCCTAAATAACACGTTGTAACTCGAAATGATTTGGTGTTGCGTGTATGTCTAAGCTTCTAGCCTCAAAAGAGAATGCACAGGAGAGTTTTCTCTCGAAAAAACATGTCAGAATACCCCGTTATAAGGAAATCGCACATCGTTCGAAATTTTCTTGTTTTTCCTAAACAAAACGTGGTAACTCAAAAAACTTTGGTGTTGCGTGTATGTCTAAGCGTGTAGCCACAAAAGAGAACACACAGGAGAGTTTTCTCTCGAAAAAAATATGTAAGAATACCACGTTATAAGGAAATACAGTATTGCAGAGTAAAGACAAATACATACGTATTAGAAATACATAAATTTTACGAGAAGAAATAATGCATCGTGCAAAATTATCTTGTATTTCCTAAACAACAAGTTGTAACTCGAAACAATTTTGTGTTGCGTGTATGGTAAAGCATGTAGTCTCAAAAGAGAACACACAGGAGAATTTTCTCTCGAAAAAATATTTCAGAATACCACTTTTTAAGGAAATCCAGCATCGTGCGAAATTATCTTGTTTTTCCTACACAACACGTTGTAACTCGAAAAGCTTTGGTGTTGCATATATATCTAAGCGGGTAGCCTCAAAAGAGAACGCACAGGAGAGTTTTCACTCGAAAGAAAATGTAAGCATACCACATTATAAGTAAATACAGTGTTGCAGAGTAAAGACAAATACGTACATATTAGAAATACTTAAACTTTACAAGAAGAAATATTGCATCATACAAAATTATCTTCTATTTCCTAAACAACACGTTGTAACTCGAAAAGATTTGTTGTTGCGTGTATGTCTAAACGTGGATCCTCAAAACAGAACCCACAGGAGAATTCTCTCTAGAAAAAGTAAGTCAGAATACCACGTGTTATGGAAATCCCGCATCGTGCGAAATTATGTTCTTTTTCCTAAACAACACGTTGTAACTCGAAAAGCTTTGGGGTTGCGTGTATGTGTAAGCTTGTAGCCTCAAAAGAGAATGCACAGGAGAGATTTCTCTCAAAAGATTATGTAAGAATACCACGTTATATGGAAATACAGTGTTGCAGAGTAAAGACAACTATGTACATATTGGAAATACTTAAAATTTATGAGAAGATATAACACATCATACAAAATTATCTTTAATTTCCTAAACAACACGTTGTAACTCGAAAAGTTTTGGTGTTGCGTGTATGTCTAGCCTCAAAAGAGAACGCACAGGAGAGTTTTCTCTCGAAAAAAAAAATGTTAGAATACCCCTTTATAAGGAAATCGCACATCGTGAGAAATTATCTTGTTTTTCTTAAACAACAAGTTGTAACTTGAAAAGATTTGGTGTTGCGTGTATGTCTAAGAGTGTAGCTTCAAAAGTGAACGCACAGGAGAGTTTTCTCTCGAAAGAATATGTAAGAATACCACGTTATAAAGAAATACAGTGTTGCAGAGTAAAGACAAATACGTACGTATTAGAAATACTTAAAATTTACGAGAAGAAATAACGCATCATGCAAAATTATCTTGTTTTTCCTAAACAACACGTTGTAACTCGAAAAGAATTGGTGTTGCGTGTATGTCTAAGCTTGTAGCCTCAAAGGAGAACCCACAGGAGAATTTTCTCTTGAAAAAATACGTCATAATACCACGTTTTAAGGAAATCCTGCATCGTGCGAAATTATCTTCTTTTTCCTAAACAACACGTTGGAACTCGAAAAACTTTGGTGTTGCGTGTATGTCTAAGTGAGTAGCCTCAAAAGAGAACGCACAGGAGAGTTTTCACTCGAAAGAATATGTATGAATACCACATTATAAGTAAATACAGTGTTGCAGAGAAAAGACAAATAAGTACATATTAGAAATACTTAAACTTTAGGAGAAGAAATATTGCATCATACAAAATTATCTTGTATTTCCTAAACAACACGTTGTAACTCGAAAGGATTTGTTGTTGCGTGTATGTCTAAACATGGATCCTCAAAAGAGAACCCACAGGAGAATTCTCTCTAGAAAAATATGTCAGAACACCACGTTTTATGGAAATCCCGCATCGTGCGAAATTATGTTATTTTTACTAAACAACACGTTGCAACTCGAAAAGCTTTGGTGTTGTGTGTATGTCTAAGCTTGTAGCCTCAAAAGAGAATGCACAGGAGTGATTTCTCTCGAAAGAACATGTAAGAATACGACGTTGTAAGGAAATAAAGTGTTGCAGAGTAAAGACAAATAAGTACGTATTGGAAATACTTAAACTTTATGAGAAGAAATAATGCATCGTGCAAAATTATCTTGTTTTTCCTAAACAACACGTTTTAACTCGAAAAGATATGGTGTTGCATGTATGACTAAGCGTGCAGCCTCAAAAGAAATGATCAGGAGAGTTTTCTCTCGAAAAAAAATATGTCACAATACCACGTTTTAAGGAAATCCCGCATCGTGTGAAATTATCTTGTTTTTCCTAAACAACATGTTTTAACTCGAAAAGCTTTGGTGTTGCATGTATGTCTAAGTATGTAGCCTCAGAAGAGAACGCACAGAAGAGTTTTCTCTCAAAAGAATATGTAAGAATACCACTTTATAAGGAAATACAGTGTTGCAGAGTAAGGACATATACTTACATATTAGAAATACTTAAACTTTACGAGAAGAAATAACGCATCGTGAAAAATTATCTTGTATTACCTAAACAACACGTTGTAACTCGAAAAGATTTGGTGTTGCGTGTATGTCTAAGCATGTAGCCTCAAAAGGGAACGCACAGGAGAGTTTTCTCTCGAAAAATATGTCAGAATACCACGTTTTAAGGAAATCCCGCATCGTGCGAAATTATCTTGTTTTTCCTAAACAACATGTTTTAACTCGAAAAACTTTGGTGTTACATCTATGTCTAAGTGTGTAGCCTCAAACGAGAACGCACAGGAGAGTTTTCTCTCGAAAGATTATGTAAGAATACCACGTTATAAGGAAATACAGTGTTGCACAGTAAAGACAACTATGTACGTATTAGAAATAATTAAACTTTACGAAAAGAAATAAGGCATCATACATAATTATCTTGTATTTCCTAAACAACAAGTTGTAACTCGAAAGGATTTGGTGTTGTGTGTATGTCTAAGCGTGTAGCCTCAAAGGAGAACGCACAGGAGAGTTTTCTCTCGAAAAAATATGTCAGAATACCACGTTTTAAGGAAATCCAGCATCTTGCGAAATTATCTTGTTTTTTATTACACAACACGTTGTAACTCTAAAAGCTTTGGTGTTGCGTGTATGTCTAAGCGTGTAACCTCAAAAGAGAATGCACAGGAGAGTTTTCACTGGAAAGAATATGTAAGAATACCACATTACAAGGAAATACAGTGTTGCAGAGTAAAGACAAATACGTACATATTAAAACTACTTAAACTTTATGAGAAGAAATAACGCATCATAAAAAATCATCTTGTATTTCCTAAACAAAACATTGTAACTCGAAAAGATTTGTTGTTGCGTGTATGTCTAAACATGTATCCTCAAAGAGAACCCACAGGAGAGTATTCTCTCGAAAAAATATATCAGACTACCATGTTTTAAGGAAATCCCGCATCATGTGAAACTATCTTCTTTTTCCTAAACAACTTGTTGTAACTCGAAAAACTTTGGTGTTGTGGTTTTCTCTAACCGTGCAGCCTCAAAGGAGAACACACAGGAGCGTTTTCTCTCGAAAGAATATGTAAGAAGACCACGTTATAAGGAAATACAGTGTTGCAGAGTAAAGACAAATACGTATATATTAGAACTACTTAGAATTTACAAGAAGAAATAACGCATCGTGCAAAATTATCTTGTATTTCCTAAACAACACGTTGTAACTCGAAAAGAATTGGTGTTGCGTGTATGTCTAAACGTGTAGCCTCAAAAGAGAACCCACAGGAGAATTTTCTCTCGAAATAATACGTCATAATACCACGTTTTAAGCTGCGAAATTATCTTGTTTTTCCTAAACAACACGTTGTAACTTGAAAAGATTTGGTGTTGAGTGTATGACTAAGCATGTAGCCGCAAAAGAGAACGCACAGGAGAGTTTTCTCTTGAAAAAATATGTCATAATACCACGTTTTAAGGAAATCCTACATCGTGCTAAATTATCTTGTTTTTCCTAAAAACACATTGGAACTCGAAAGACTTTGGTGTTGCGTGCATGTCTAAGCATGTAGCCTCAAAAGAGAACGCACAGGAGAGTTTTCTCTCGAAAAAATATGTAAGAATACCAGGTTATATGGAAATACAGTGTTGCAGAGTAAAGACAAACACGTACATATTAGAAATACTTAAAATTTACGAGAAGAAATAACACATCGTGCAAAATTATCTTGTATTTCCTAAACAACACATTGTAACTCGAAATGATTTGGTGTTGCGAGTATGAGTAAGCCTGCAGCCTCAAAAGAGAACGCACTGGAGAATTTTCTCTCGGAAAACTATGTCAGAATACCACGTTTTAGGGAAATATCGCATCATGCGAAATTATCTTGTTTTTCCTAAACAACATGTTGTAAATCGAAAAGCTTTGGTGTTGCGTGTATGTCTAAGAATGTAGCCTCAAAAGAGATTGCACATGAGAGTTTTCTCTCGAAAGAATATGTAAGAATTCCACGTTATACCGTAATAACAGTGTTGCAGAGTGAAGACAAATATGTACGTCTTAGAAATACTTAAACTTTACGAGAAGAAATAACGCATGATGCAAAATTATCTTGTTTTTCCTAACCAAGACGTTGTAACTTGAAAAGATTTTGTGTTGAGTGTATGACTAAGCGTGTAGCCTCAAAAGAGAACGCACAGGAGATTTTTCTCTCGAAAAAAATATGTCAGAATACCACGTTTTAAGGAAATCCAGCATTATGCGATAATATCTTTTTTTTCCTAAACAACACGTTTTAACTCGAAAAGCTTTGGTGTTGTGTGTATGCCTAAGTGTTTAGCCTCAGAAGAGAATGAACAGGAGAGTTGTCTCTCGAAAGAATATGTCAGAATACCACGTTACAAGGAAATACAGTGTTGCAGAGTAAAGACAAATATTTACATTTTAGAACTACTTAAACTTTATGAGAAGAAATAACGCTCCGTACAAAATTATCTTGTATTTCCTAAACAACAAGTTGATACTTGTAAAGATTTGGTGTTGCGTGTATGTCGAAGCATTTAGCCGGAAAAGAGAACACACAGGAGAGTTTTCTCTCAAAAAAAATGTCAGAATACCATGTTTTAAGGAAAAAAGGCATCGTGTGAAATTATCTTGTTTTTCGTAAACAACACGTTGTAACTCGAAAAACTTTGGTGTTGCGTGTATGTGTAAGGGTTCAGCCTCAAAAGAGAACGCACAGGACAGTTTTCTCTCGAAAGAATATGTAAGACTACCACGTTATAAGGAAATACAGTGTTGCAGAGTAAAGACAAATACGTACAAATTAGAAATACTTAAAATTTACGAGAAAAAATAAAGCATCGTTCAAAATTATCTTGTATTTCCTAAACAACACGTTGTAACTCGAAAAGATTTTGTGTTGCGTGTATGTCTAAGCATGTATCCTCAAAAGCGAACGCACAGGAGATTTTTGTCTCGAAAAATATGTCAATATACTACGTTTTAAGGAAATCCAGCATCGTGCGAAATTATCTTGTTTTTCCTACACAACATGTTGCAACTCGAAAGCTTTGGTGTTCGGTGTATGTCTAAGCATGTAGCCTCAAAAGAGAATGCACGGGAGAGTTTTCACTCGAAAGAATAAGTAAGAATACCACATTACAAGGAAATACAGTGTTGCAGAGTAAAGACAAATATGTACATATTAGAAATACTTAAATTTTATGAGAAGAAATAATGCATCGTACAAAATTATCTTGAATTTCCTATACAACACGTTGTAACTCGAAAAGATTTGTTGTTGCGTGTATGTCTAAACATGTATCCTCAAAGAGAATCCCGAGGAGAGTATTCTCTCGAAATATTATGTCAGAATACCATGTTTTATGGAAATCCCGCCTCGTGTGAAATTATCTTGTTTTTCCTAAACAACATGTTTTAACTCGAAAAGCTTTGGTGTTGCGTGTATGTCTAAGTGTGTAGCCTCAAAAGAGAACGCACAGGAGAGTTTTCTCTCGAAAGAATATGTAAGAATACCACGTTATAAAGAAATACAGTGTTGCAGAATAAGGACAAATCCGTACATATTAGAAATACTTAAACTTTATGAGAAGAAATAACGCATCGTACAAAATTATCTTGTATTTCCTAAACAACATTTTGTAACTAGAAAATATTTGGTGTTGCATGTATGTCTAAGCTTGGAGCCTCAAAAGAGAACGCACAGGAGAGTTTTCTCTCAAAAAATATGTCATAATACCAAGTTTTAAGGAAATCCCGCATCGTGCGAAATTATCTTGTTTTTCTTAAACAACACTTTGTAACTCGTAAAGCTTTGGTGTTGCGTGTATGTCTAAGCGTGTAGCCTCAAAAGAGAATGCACAGGAGAGTTTTCACTCGAAAGAGTATGTAAGAATGCCACATTACAAGGAAATACAGTGGTGCAGAGTAAAGACAAATATGTACATATTAGAAATACTTAAACTTTATGAGAAGAACTAACGCATCTTACAAAATTATATTGTATTTCCTATACAACACGTTGAAACTCGAAAAGATTTGTTGTTGCGTGTATTTCTAAACGTGTATCCTCAAAGAGAACCCAGAAGAGAGTATTCTCTCCAAAAATTATGTCAGAATACCACATTATAAGGAAATCCCGCATCGTGTGAAATTATCTTGTTTTTCCTAAACAACACGTTTTATCTCGAAAACCTTTGGTGTTGCGTGTATGTCTAAGCGAGTAGCCACAAAAGAGAATGCACAGGAGAGTTTTCTCTCCAAAAAAATATGTAAGAATACCACGTTACAAGGAATTACAGTGTTGCAGAGTAGAGACAAATACATACGTATTAGAAATACTTAAAATTTACGAGAAGAAATAAGGCATCATGCAAAATTATCTTGTATTTCCTAAACAACACGTTGTAACTCGAAAAGATTTTGTGTTGCGTGTATGGTAAAGTATGTAGTCTCAAAAGATAATGCACAGGAGAATTTTCTTTCGAAAAAATGCGTCATAATACCACGTTATAAGGAAATCCTGTATAGTGCGAAGTTATCTTGTTTTTCCTAAACAACACGTTGTAACTCGAAAAACTTTGGTGTTGCATGTATGTCTAAGCGTGTAGCCGCAAAAGAGAACACACAGGAGAGATTTCTCTCGACAGAATATGTAAGAAAACCACGTTATAAGGAAATACAATATTGCAGAGTAAAGACAAATACGTATGTATTAGAAATACTTAAACTTTATTAGAAGAAATAACGCGTCTTGCAAAATTATCTTGTTTTTCCTAAACAACACATTGTAACTCGAAAAGATATGGTGTTGCATGTATGACTAAGTGTGCAGCCTCAAAAGAGAATGCACAGGAGAGTTTTCTCTCGAAAAAATATGTCACAATACCACGTTTTATGGAAATCCCGCATCATATGAAATTATCTTGCTTTTCGTAAACAACAAGTTTTAACTCGAAAAGCTTTGGTGTAGCATGTATGTCTAAGTGTGTAGCCTCAAAAGAGAACGCACAGGAGAGCTTTTTCTCGGAAGAATATGTAAGAATACCACGTTATAAGGAAATACAGTGTTGCAGAGTAAGGACAAATACATACGTATTAGAAATACTTAAACTTTATGAGAAGAAATAACGCATCGTGACAAATTATCTTGTTTTTCCTAAACAAAACGTTGTAACTCGAAAAGCTTTGGTGTTGCGTGTAAGTCTAAGGCTGTAGCCTCAAAGGAGAACGCACAGGAGAGTTTTCACTCGAAAGAATATGTAAGAATACCACGATATAAGGAAATACTGTGTTGGAGAGAAAGGACAAATATGTACTTATTAGAAATACTTAAACTTTACGAGAAGAAATAACGCATTGTGCAAAATTATCTTGTATTTCCTATACAACACATTGTAACTCGAAAAGAATAGGTGTTGCATGTATGTCTAAACGTGTAGCCTCAAAAGAGAACCCAAAGGAGAATTTTCTCTCAAAAATACGTCATAATGCCACGTTTTAAGGAAATCCTACATCGTGCTAAATTATCTTGTTTTTCCTAAAAACACATTGGAACTCGAAAAACTTTGGTGTTGCGTGTATGTCTAAGCGTGTAGCCTCAAAAGAGAACGCACAGGAGAGTTTTCTCTCGAAAAAATATGTAAGAATACCACGTTATATGGAAATACAGTGTTGCAGAGTAAAGACAAACACGTACGTATTAGAAATACTTAAAATTTACGAGAAGAAATAACACATCGTGCAAAATTATCTTGTATTTCCTAAACAACACATTGTAACTCGAAAAGATGTGGAGTTGCGTGTATGTCTAAGCTTGAAGCCTCAAAAGAGTACACACAGGAGAATTTTCACTCGAAAGAATATGTAAGAATACCACGTTACAAGAAAATACAGTATTGCAGATTAAAGACAAATACGTACATATTGGACATACTTAAACTTTACGAGAAGAAATAAAGCATTGTGCAAAATTATCTTGTTTTTCCTAAATAACACGTTGTAACTCGAAAAGATTTGGTGTTGCGTGTATGCCTAAGCTTCTAGGCTCAAAAGAGAATGCACAGGCGACTTTTCTTTCGAAAAAACATGTCAGAATTCCCCGTTTGAAGGAAATTACGCATCGTGCGAAATTATCTTGTTTTTCCTAAATAACACGTTGTAACTTGAAAAGCTTTGGTGTTGCATTTATGTCTAATCGTGTAGCCTCAAAAGAGAACGCACAGGAGAGTTTACTCTCCAAAGAATATGTAAGAATACCACGTTATAAGCAAATACAGTGTTGCAGAGTAAAGAGAAATACTTACGAATTAGAAATACTTAAAATTTATGAGAAGAAATAACGCATCGTCCAAAATTATCTTGTTTTTCCTAAACAACACGTTGTAAATCGAAAATATTTTATGTTGCGTGTATGTCTAAATGTGTAGCCTCAAAAGAGAACCAACAGGAGAATTTTCTCTCGAAAAAATATGTCAGAATACCACGTTTTAAGGAAATAGCGCATCATGCGAAATTATCTTGTTTTTTCCAAAACAACACGTTTTAACTCGAAAATCTTTGGTGTTGCGTGTATGTCTAAGCGTGTAGCCTCAAAAGAGAACGCACAGGAGAGTTTTCTCTCGAAAGAATATGTAAGAATTCCACGTTATAACGGAAAACAGTGTTGCAGAGTAAAGACAAATACGAACATATTAGAAATACTTAAACTTACGAGAAGAAATAACGCATCATGCAAAATTATCTTGTTTTTCCTATACAACACGTTGTAACTCGAAAAGATTTGGTGTTGCGTGTATGTCTAAGTGTGTAGGCTCAAAAGAGAACGTACAGGAGAGTTTTCTGTAGAAAAAATATGTCAGAATACCACGTTTTAAGGAAAATCAGCATTGTGCGATATTATCTTGTTTTTCCTAAACAATACGTTTTAACTCAAAAAGCTTTGGTGTTGCGTGTATGTCCAAATGTGTAGCCTCAGAAGAGAACGCACAGTAGAGTTTTCTCTCAAAAGAATATGTCAGAACACCACGTTACAAGGAAATACAGTGTTGCAGAGTAAAGACAAATAAGTACGTATTAGTAATACTTGAACTTTATAAGAAGAAATAATGCTCCGTGCAATATTATCTTGTATTTCCTAAACAACAAGTTGAAATTCGGAAAGATTTGGTGTTGCGTGTATGTCTAAGCTTGTATTCGCAAAAGAGAACGCACAGGAGAGTTTTCTCTTGAAAATATATGTCAGAATACCACGTTTTAAGGAAATCCCGCATGGTGCGAAATTATGTTGTCTTTCCTAAACAACACGTTGTAACTCAAAAAGTTTTGGTGTTGCGTGTATGTCTAAGGGTGCAGCCTCAAAAGAGAACTACAGCAAAGCTATCTATCGAAAGAATATATAAGAATACCACGTTAAAAGGAAATAGAGTGTTGCAGAGTAAAGACAAATACGAACGTATTAGAAATACTTAAACTTTATGAGAAGATATAACTCATCGTACAAAATTATCGTGTATTTCCTTAACAACACGTTGTACCTCGAAAAGATTTGGAGTTGCGTGTATGTCTAAGCGTGTAGCCCCAAAAGAGAACGCACAAGAGAGTTTTCACTCGAAAGAATATGTAAGAATACCACGCTATAAGGAAATACAGTGTTGCAGAATAAAGACAAATAGGTACATGTTGGAAATACTTAAAATTACGAGAAGAAATAACGCATCGTAAAATATTATCTTGTATTTCCTAAAAAACACGTTGTAACCTGAAAAGATTTGGTGTTGCTTGTAAGTCTATATGTGTAGACTGAAAAGAGAACCCACAGGAGAATTTTCTCTCCAAAAAAAATATGTCAGAATACGAAGTTTTAAGGAAATACTGCATCGTGCGAAATTATCTTGTTTTTCCTAACAACACGTTGTAACTCGAAAAGCTTTGGTGTTGTGTGTATGTCTAAGCGTGTAGCCTCAAAAGAGAATGAAGAGGAGAGTTTTCTCTAGAAAGAATATGTAAGAATACCATGTTATAGGGAAATACAGTGTTGCAGATTAAAGACAAATACGTACATATTGGAAATACTTAAACTTTACCAGAAGAAATAACACATCGTGCAATATTATTTTGTTTTTCCCTAAAACACGTTTTAACTCGAAAAGTTTTTTGTGTTACGTGTATGTCTAAGCTAGTAGTCTCAAAGAGAATGCACAGGAGAGTTTTCCTCTCGAAAAAATATGTCAGAATACCACATTTTAAAGAAATCCCGCATCGTGCGAAATTATCTTTTTTTTCCCTAAACAACACGTTAAAAACTCAAAATGATTTGGTGTTGCATGGTTGCCTAAACGTGTAGCCTCAAAAGAGATCCCACAGAGGAATTTTCTCTCGACAAAATATGTCAGAATACCACGTTTTAAGGATATCGCGCATCTAGCGAAATTTTCTTTTTTTTCCTAAACAACATGTTGTAACTCGAAAAGCTTTGGTGATGCCTGTATGTCTAAGTGTGTAGCCTCAAAAGAGAACGCACAGGAGAGTTTTCTCTCGAAAGAATATGTAAGAATACCACGTTACAAGGAAATACAGTGTTGCAGAGTAAAGATAAATATGTACATATTAGAAATACTTAAACATTACGAGAAGAAATAAAGCATCGTAAAATATTATCTTGTATTTTCTAAACAACACGTTGTAACTCGAAAAGATTTGTTGTTGTGTGTATGTCTAATCATGTAGCCTTAAAAGAGAACACACAGGAAAGTTTCCTCTCGAAAAAATACGTCAGAATACCACGTTTTAAGGAAATCCTGAATTTTGCGAAATCATCTTGTTTTTCCTAAACAACACGTTGTAACTCGAAAAGCTGTGGTGTTGCGTGCATGTGTAAGCGTGTAGCCTCAAAAGAGAAAGCACTGGAAAGTTTTCTCTCGAAAAAATATGTCAAAATACCATGTTTTAAGAAAATCCTGAATCGTGCGAAATTATCTTGTTTTTCCGAAACAACATGTTTTAACTCGAAAACCTTTAGTGTTGCGTGTTACGTCTAAGTGTGTAGCCTTAAAAGAGAATGCACAGGAGTGTTTTCTCTCGAAAAAATATGTCAGAATACCACGTTTTAAGGAAATCCCACATAGTGAGAAATTATCTTGTTTTGCCTAAACAACACGTTGTATATCGAAAAGATTTGGTGTTGCATGTATGTCTAAACGTGTAACCTCAAAAGAGAACCCACAGGAGAATTTTCTCTCAATAAAAATATGTCAGAATACCACCTTTTAAGGAAATCCCGCATCATGCGATATTATTTTTTTTCCCTAAACAACACGTTGTAACTCGAAAATCTATGGTGATGCGTGTATGTCTAAGCGTGTAGCCTCAAAAGAGAATGCACAGGAGAGTTTTCTCTCGAAAGAATATGTAAGAATACTATGTTACAAGGAAATACACTGTTGCAGAGTAAAGACAAATATGTACGTATTAGAAATACTTAAACTTTACGAGAAGAAATAACGCATCGTACAAAATTACCTTGTATTTCCTAAACAACACATTGTAACTCGAAAAGATTTGGTGTTGCGTGTATGTCTAAGAATTTAGTTTCAAAAGAGAATGCACAGGACTGTTTTCTGTCGAAAAAATATGTCAGAATACCACGTTTTAAGGAAATCCCCCATCGTGCGAAATTATCTTGTTTTTCTTAAACAACACATTGTAACTCGAAAAGCTTTCGTGTTGCGTGTATGTCTAAGCTTGTATCCTCAAAAGAAAATGCACAGGAGACTTTTCTCTCGAAAGAATATGTAAGAATACCACGTTGTAAGGAAATACAGTGTTGCAGAGTAAAGACAAATACGTACGTATTAGAAATACTTAAACTTTATGAGAAGAAATAACGCATCGTAAAACATTATCTTGTATTTCATAAACAACACGCTGTAACTCGAAAAGATTTGGTGTTGTTTGTATGTATAAATGTGTAGCCTCAAAAGACAACCCACAGGAGTATTGTCCCTCGGAAAAATATGTCAGAATACCACATTTTAAGGAAATCCTGCATCGTGAGATATTATCTTGTTTTTCCTAAACAACATGTTGTAACTCGAAAAGCTTTGGTGTTGCATGTATGTCTAAGCGTGTACTCTCAAAAGAGAACGCACAGGAGAGTTTTCTCTCAAAAAATATGTCAGAATACCACGTTTTAAGAAAATCCCGTATTGTGCGAAATTATCTTGTTTTTCCTAAATAACTTGTTGTAACTCGAAAAGCTTTGGTGTTGCGTTTTTGTCTAAGCGTGCAGCCTCAAAAGAGAGAGCACAGGAGAGTTTTCTCTCGAAAGAATATGTAAGAATACCACGTTATAAGGAAATATAGTGTTGCAGAGTAAAGACAAATACGTACGTATTGGAAATACTTAAATTATAAGAGGAGAAATAACGCATCATGAAAAATTTATCTTGTTTTTCTTAAACAACATGTTGTAACTCGAAAAGATTTGGTGTTGTGTGTATGTCTAAACATGTAGCCTCAAAATAGAACACACAGGAGAGTTTTCCCTTGAAAAAATATGTCAGAATACCACGTTTTAAGGAAATCCTGCATCGTGCGAAATTATCTTGTTTTTCCTAAACAACAAGTCGTAACATGAAACGATTTGGTGTAGCTTGTATGTCTCAGAGTGTAGCCTCAAAAGAGAACTCACAGGAGAGTTTTCTCTCCAAAGAATGTGTAAGAATACCACATTATAAGGAAATACAGTGTTGCAGAGAAAAGACAAATACTTACTTATTAGAAATACTTAAACTTTACGACAAGAAATAAACGCATCGTACAAAATTAACTTGTATTTCCTAAACAACACTTTGTAACTCGAAAGATTTGGTGTTGCGTGTATGTCTAAACGTTTAGCCTCAAAAGAGAATCCACAGGATTATTTACTCGCGGAAAAAAATATGTCAGAATACCACGTTTTAAGGAAATCCTGCATAGTGAAAATTATCTTGTTTTTCCTAAACAACATGTTGTAACTCGAAAAGCTTTGGTGTTGCTTGTATGTCTCAGCGTGTAGCCTCAAAAGAGAACGCACATGAGAGTTTTCTATAGAAAAAATATGTCAGAATACCACGTTTTAAGGAAATCCTGCATCGTGCGAAATTATCTTGTTTTTCCTAAACAACATGTTACAACTCGAAAAGCTTAGGTGTTGCATGGATGTCTAAGCGTGTGCCCTCAAAAGGGAATGCACAGGAGAGTTTTCTCTCGAAAAAATATGTCAGAATAAAACGTTTTAAGAAACTCCCGTATTGTGCGAAATTATCTTGTTTTTCCTAATCAACTTTTTGTAACTCGAAAAGCTTTGGTGTTGCGTTTTTGTCTTGGCGTGCAGCCTCAAAAGAGAACGCACAGGAGAGTTTTCTCTTGAAAGAATATGTAAGAATACCACGTTATAAGGAAATATAGTGTTGCAGAGTAAAGACAAATACATACGTATTGGAAATACTTAAATTATAAGAGGAGAAATAACGCATCGTGCAAAATTTTCTTGTTTTTCTTAAACAACACGTTGTAACTCGAAACGATTTGGTGTTGTGTGTATGTCTAAACGTGTAGCCTCAAAAGAGAACACACAGGAGAGTTTTCCCTCGAAAAAATATGTCAGAATACCAAGTTTTAGGCAATCCTGCATCGTGCGAAAGTATCTTGTTTTTCCTAAACAACAAGTCGTGACACGAAACGATTTGGTGTAGCTTGTATGTCTCAGCGTGTAGCCTCAAATGAGAACGCACAGGAGAGTTTTCTCTTTAAAGAATATGTAAGAATACCACGTTATAAGGAAATACAGTGTTGCAGAGAAAAAGCAAATACTTACTTATTAGAAATACTTAAACTTTACGAGAAGAAATAACGCACCGTACAAAATTAACTTGTATTTCCTAAACAACACGTTGTAACTCGAAAGATTTGGTGTTGCGTGTATGTCTAAACGTTTAGCCTCAAAAGAGAACCCACAGGATTATTTACTCGCGAAAAAATATGTCAGAATACCACGTTTTAAGGAAATCCTGCATAGTGAAAATTATCATGTTTTTCCTAAACAACATGTTGTAACTCGAAAAGCTTTGGTGTTGCTTGTATGTCTCAGCGTGTAGCCTCAAAAGAGAACGCACATGAGAGTTTTCTATTGAAACAATATGTCAGAATACCACGTTTTAAGGAAATCCTGCATCGTGCGAAATTATCTTGTTTTTCCTAAACAACATGTTACAACTCAAAAAGCTTAGGTGTTGCATGTATGTCTAAGCGTGTACCCTCAAAAGGGAACGCACAGGAAAGTTTTGTCTCGAAAAAATATGTCAGAATAAAACGTTTTAAGAAAATCCCGTATTGTGCGAAATTATCTTGTTTTTCCTAAACAACTTGTTGTTACTCGAAAAGCTTTGGTGTTGTGTTTTTGTCTAAGAGTGCAGCCTGAAAAGAGAACGCACAGGAGAGTTTTCTCTTGAAAGAATGTGTAAGAATAAAACGTTTTAAGAAAATCCCGTATTGTGCGAAATTATCTTGTTTTTCCTAAACAACTTGTTGTTACTCGAAAAGCTTTGGTGTTGTGTTTTTGTCTAAGAGTGCAGCCTGAAAAGAGAACGCACAGGAGAGTTTTCTCTTGAAAGAATGTGTAAGAATACCACGTTATAAGGAAATATAGTGTTGCAGAGTAAAGACAAATACGTACGTATTGGAAATACTTAAATTATAAGAGGAGAAATAACGCATCGTGCAAAATTTTCTTGTTTTTCTTAAACAACATGTTGTAACTCGAAACGATTTGGTGTTGTGTGTATGTCTAAACGTGTAGCCTCAAAAGAGAACACACAGGAGAGTTTTCCCTCGAAAAAAATATGTCAGAATACCAAGTTTTAGGCAATCCTGCATCGTGCGAAATTATCTTCTTTTTCCTAAACAACAAGTCGTAACACGAAACGATTTGGTGTAGCTTGTTTGTCTCAGCGTGTAGCCTCAAAAGAGAACGCACAGGAGAGTTTTCTCTTTAAAGAATATGTAAGAATACCACGTTATAAGGAAATACAGTGTTGCAGAGAAAAGACAAATACTTACTTATTAGAAATACTTAAACTTTACGTGAAGAAATAACGCATCGTACAAAATTAACTTGTATTTCCTAAACAACACGTTGTAACTCGAAAGATTTGGTGTTGCGTGTATGTCTAAACGTTTAGCCTCAAAAGAGAACCCACAGGATTATTTACTCGCGAAAAAATATGTCAGAATACCACGTTTTAAGGAAATCCTGCATAGTGAAAATTATCTTGTTTTTCCTAAACAACATGTTGCAACTCGAAAAGCTTTGGTGTTGCTTGTATGTCTCAGCGTGTAGCCTCAAAAGAGAACGCACATGAGAGTTTTCTATCGAAAAAATATGTCAGAATACCACGTTTTAAGGAAATCCTGCATCGTGCGAAATTATCTTGTTTTTCCTAAACATCATGTTACAACTCGAAAAGCTTAGGTGTTGCATGTATGTGTAAGCGTGTACCCTCAAAAGGGAACGCACAGGAGAGTTTTCTCTCGAAAAAATATGTCAGAATAAAACGTTTTAAGAAAATCCCGTATTGTGCGAAATTATCTTGTTTTTCCTAAACAACTTGTAACTCGAAAAGCTTTGGTGTTGCGTTTTTGTCTAAGCGTGCAGCCTCAAAAGAGAACGCACAGGAGAGTTTTCTCTCGAAAGAATATGTAAGAATACCACGTTATAAGGAAATATTGTGTTGCAGAGTAAAGACAAATACGTACGTATTGGAAATACTTAAATTATAAGAGGAGAAATAACGCATCGTGCAAAATTTTCTTGTTTTTTCTTAAACAACACGTTGTAACTCGAAACGATTTGGTGTTGTGTGTATGTCTATACGTGTAGCCTCAAAAGAGAACACACAGGAGAGTTTTCCCTCGAAAAAATATGTCAGAATACCAAGTTTTAAGGCAATCCTGCATCGTGCGAAATTATCTTGTCTTTCGTAAACAACAAGTCGTGACACGAAACGATTTGGTGTAGCTTGTATGTCTCAGAGTGTAGCCTCAAAAGAGAACTCACAGGAGAGTTTTCTCTCCAAAGAATATGTAAGAATACCACGTTATAAGGAAATACAGTGTTGCAGAGAAAAGACAAATACTTACTTATTAGAAATACTTAAACTTTACGACAAGAAATAACGCATCGTACAAAATTAACTTGTATTTCCTAAACAACACGTTGTAACTCGAAAGATTTGGTGTTGCGTGTATGTCTAAACGTTTAGCCTCAAAAGAGAACCCACAGGATTATTTACTCGCGAAAAAATATGTCAGAATACCATGTTTTAAGGAAATCCTGCATAGTGAAAATTATCTTGTTTTTCCTAAACAACATGTTGTAACTCGAAAAGCTTTGGTGTTGCTTGTATGTCTCAGCGTGTAACCTCAAAAGAGAACGCACATGAGAGTTTTCTATCGAAAAAATATGTCAGAATACCACGTTTTAAGGAAATCCTGCATCGTGCGAAATTATCTTGTTTTTCCTAAACAACATGTTACAACTCGAAAAGCTTTGGTGTTGCATGTATGTCTAAGCGTGTACCCTCAAAAGGGAACGCACAGGAGAGTTTTCTCTCGAAAAAATATGTCAGAATAAAACATTTTAAGAAAATCCCGTATCGTGCGAAAGTATCTTGTTTTTCCTAAACAATTTGTTGTAACTCGAAAAGCTTTGGTGTTGCATTTTGTCTAAGCGTGCAGCCTCAAAAAAGAACGCACAGGTGAGTTTTCACTCGAATGAATATGTAGGAATACCCTGTTATAAGGAAATATAGTGTTGCTGAGTAAAGACAAATACGTATGTATTGGAAATCCTTAAACTTTACGAGAAGAAATAACGCATCTTGCAAAATTATCTTGTTTTTCCTAAACAACACGTTGTAACTCGAAAGATTTGGTATTGCGTGTATGTCTAAACATGTAGCCTTCAAAGAGAACGCACGGGAGAGTTTTCTCTCGAAAAAAAATGTCAGAATACCACGTTTTAAGGAAGTCCTGCCTCGTGCGAAATTATCTTTTTTTTCCTAAACAACACGCTGTAACTCGAAAAGCTTTGGTGTAGCTTGTATGTCTCAGCGTGTAGCCTCAAAAGAGTACACACAGGAGAGTTTTCTCTCGTAAAAATATGTCAGAATTCCACGTTTTAAGGAAATACTGCATCGTGCAAAATTATCTTTTTTTTTTCCTAAACAACTTGTTTTAATTCGAAAACCTTTGATATTGCGTTTTTGTCTAAACGTGCAGCTTCAAAAGAGAATGCACAGGACAGTTTTCTCTCAAACAATATGTAAGAATACCATGTTATAAGGAAATACAGTGTTGCAGATTAAAGACAAATATGTACATATTGCAAATACTTAAACTTTATGAGAAGAAATAACGCATCGTGCAAAATTATCTTGTTTTTCCTAAACAACACATTGCAACTTGAAAAGATTTTGTGTTACGTGTATGTCTAAGCTTGTAGCCTCAAAAGAGAATGCACAGGAGAGTTTTCTCTCCAAAGAATATGTAAGAATACCACGTTATAAGGAAATAAAGTGTTGCAGTGTAAAGACAAAAAATACTTATTAGAAATACTTAAACTTTATGAGAAGAATTAACGCATCGTACAAAATTAACTTGTATTTCCTAAACAACACGTTGTAACTCGAAAGATTTGGTGTTGCGTGTATGTTTAAATGTTTAGATTATTTACTCTCGAAAAAATATATCAGAATACCATGTTTTAAGGAAATCCTGCATCGTGCAAAATTATCTTGTTTTTCCTAAACAACATGTTGTAACTCGAAAAGCTTTGGTGTTCTTGTATGTCTCAGAGTGTAGCCTCAAAAGAGAATGCACAGGAGAGGTTTCTATCAAAAAATATGTCAGAATATCACGTTTTAAGGAAATCCTGCATCGTGTGAAATTATCTTTTTTTCCTAAACAACATGTTTTAACTCGAAAAACTTGGGTGTTGGGTCGAAAATCTATGGTGATGCCTGTATGTCTAAGCGTGTAGCCTCAAATGAGAATGCACAGAAGAGTTTTCTCTCGCAAGAATTTGTAAGAATACCACATTACAAGGAAATACAGTTTTGCAGAGTAAAGACGAATACGTACTTATTAGAAATACTTAAACTTTACGAGAAGAAATAATGCACCGTAAAAATTATCTAGTATTTCTTAAACAACACATTGTAACTCGAAAAGATTTGGTGTGGCATGTATGTCTAAGAGTGTATCCTCAAAAGAGAACGCACAGGAGAGTTTTCTGTCGAAAAAATATGTCAGATTACCACGTTTTAAGGAAATCCCACATAGTGAAAAATTATCTTGTTTTTCCTAAGCAACACGTTGTAACTCGAAAAAATTTGGTGTTGCGTGTATGTCTAAACGTGTAGCCTCAAAAGAGAACCCACAGGAGAATTTTCTCTCGATAAAATATGTCAGAATACCACGTTTTAAGGAAATCCCGCATCGTGTGAAATTATCTTTTTTTCCCTAAACAACACGTTGTAACTGGAAAAGCTTTGGTGATGCGTGTATGTCTAATCGTGTAGCCTCATAAGAGAACGCACAGAAGAGTTTTCTCTCGAAAGAATATGTAAGAATCCCATGTTATAAGGAAACACAGTGTTGCAAAGTAAAGACTATTACGTACGTATTGGAAATACTTAAACTTTACGAGAAGAAATAACGCATCATGCAAAATTATCCTGTTTTTCCTAAACAACACATTGTAACTCGAAAAGCTTTTGTTTTGCGTGTATGTCTAAGCTTGTAGCCTCAAAAGAGAATGCCCAGGAGAGTTTTCTCTCCAAAAAATATGTCAGAATACCACGTTTTAAGGAAATCCCGCGTCGTGGACAATTATCTATTTTTTCCTAAACAACAGGTTGTAACTCGAAAAGCTTTTCTGATGCATGTATGCCTAAGCTTGTAGCCTCAAAAGAGAATGCCCAGGAGAGTTTTCTCTCCAAAAAATATGTCAGAATACCACGTTTTAAGGAAATCCCGTATCGTGCGAAATTATCTTGTTTTTCCTAAACTACACCTTTTAACTCGAAAAGCGTTGGTGTTGCGTGTATGTCTAAATGTGAAGCCTCAAAGGAGAAGGCACAGTAGAGTTTTCTCTCACAAAAATATGTAAGGATAGCACGTTACAAGGAAAAACAGTTTTGCAGAGTAAAGACAAATACGTACATATTAGAAATACTTAAACTTACAAGAAGATACCATGTTACAAGGAAATACAGTGTTGTAGAGTAAAGACAATAAGTATGTATTAGAAATACTTAAACATTAAGAGAAGAAATAAAGCATCGTACAAAATTATCTTGTATTTCCTAAACAACACGTTGTAACTTGAAAAGATTTGGTGTTGCGTGTATGTCTAAGCATGTAGCCTCAAAAGAGAAAGCACAGGAGAGTTTTCTCTCGAAAAAATATGTCACAATACGACAATTTAAGAAATCCCGCATCGTGCGAAATTATCCTGTTTTTCTTAAACAACACGTTGTAACTCGAAATGCTTTGGTGTTGCGTGTATGTCTAAGCGTGTAGCCTCAAAAGAGAACGCACAGGAGAGTTTTCTCTCGAAAGAATATATAAGAATACCATGTTATAAGGAAATAGAGTGTTGTAGAGTAAAGGCAAATACGTACGTAAAGGAAATACTTAAACATTACAAGAAGAAATAATGCATCATACAAACTTATCTTTTATTTCCTAAACAACATATTGTAACTCGAAAAGATTTGGTGTTGCATATATGTCTAAGCAAGTAGCCTCAAAAGAGAATGCACAGGAGAGTTTTCACTCGAAAAATATGTCAGAATACCACGTTTTAAGGAAATTCCGCATCTTGCGAAATTATCTTGTTTTTCCTAAACAACACTTTGTAACTCGAAAACTTTGGTGTTGCGTGTATGTCTAAGCGTCTAGCCTCAAAAGAGAACTCACAGGACAGTTTTCTCTCTAAAGAATATGTAACAATACCATGTTATAAGGAAAGACAGTGTTGCAGAGTAAAGAAAAATACGTACTTATTAGAAATACTTAAACTTTACGAGAAGAAATAACGAATCGTAAAAGATTATTTTGTATGTCCTAAACAACACGTTGTAACTCGAAATGATTTGGTGTTGTGTGTATGTCTAAATGTGTAGCCTCAAAACAGAACCCACAGGAGAATTTTCTCTTGAAAAAATATGTCAGAATTCCACGTTTTAAGGAAATCCTGCATCGTGCGAAATTATCTTGTTTTTTCTAAACAGCATGTTGTAACTCGAAAAGCTTTGGTGTAGCTTGTATGTCTCAGTGTGTAGCCTCAAAAGAGAACACACAGGAGAGTTTTCTCTCGAAAAAAATATGTCTGAATACCACGTTTTAAGGAAATCCTGCATCGTGCGAAATTATCTTTTTTTTCCTAAGCAACTTGTTGTAACTCGAAAACATTTAGTTTTGCGTTTTTGTCTAATCATGCAGCCTCAAAAGAGAACGCACAGGACAGTTTTCTCTCAAAAGAATATGTAAGAATACCACGTTATAAGGTAATACAGTCTTGCAGATTAAAGACAAATACCTACGTATTGGAAATACTTAAACTTTACAAGAAGAAATAACGCATCGTGCAAAATTATCTTGTTTTTCCTAAACAACACGTGGTAACTCGAAAAGATGTGGAATTGCGTGTATGTCTAAGCATTTAGCCTCAAAAGAGAACGCACAGGAGAGTTTTCCCTCGAAAACAAAAGTCAGAATACCACGTTTTAAGGAAATCCTGCATCATGCGAAATTATCTTGTTTTTTCTAAACAGTACGTTGTAACTCAAAAAGCTTTGGTGTAGCTTGTGTCTCAGCGTGTAGCCTCAAAAGAGAACACACAGGAGAGTTTTCTCTCGAAAAAATATGTCAGAATACCACGTTTTAAGGAAATCCTGCATCGTGCGAAATTATCTTGTTTTTCCTAAACAACACATTGTAACATGAAAAGCTTTCGTGGTGCGTTTTTTTCTAAGCGTGCAGCCTCAAAAGAGAATGCACAGGAGAGTATTCTCTCGAAATAATGAGTAAGAATACCACGTTATCAGGAAATACAGTGTTGCAGAGTAAAGACAAATATGTACTTATTGGAAATACTTAAACTTTACGTGAAGAAATAACGCATTGTGCAAAATTATCTTATTTTTTCCCAAACAACACATTGTGACTGGACAAGCTTTTGTGTTCCTTGTATGTCTAATCGTGTAGTCTCAAAAGAGAATGCACAGGAGAGTATTCACTCGAAAAAATATGTAAGAATATCACGTTATAAGGAAATACAGTGTTGCAGAGTAAAGACAAATAGGTACATATTAGAAATACTTAAACTTTACGAGAAGAAATAACACATCGTACAAAATTATCTAGTATTTCCTAAACAACATGTTGAAACTGGAAAAGATTTGGTGTGGCGTGTATGTCTAAGCGTGTAGCCTCAAAAGAGAAGGCACAGGAGAGTTTTCTCTCGAAAGAATATGTCAGAATACCACGTTACAAGGAAATACAGGGTTGAAGAGTAAAGACAATATGTATGTTTTAGAAATACTTAAACTTTATGAGAAGAAATAACACATCCTGCAAAATTATCATATTTTTCTTAAACAACACGTTGTAACTTGAAAAGATTTTGTGTTGCGTGTATGTCTAAGCATGTAGCCTCAAAAGGGAGCGGAGAGGAGAGTTTTTTCTCGAAAAAAAAATATGTCAGAATACCACGTTATAAGGAAATCTTGCATCGTGCGAAATTATCTTGTTTTTCCTAAACAACATGTTTTAACTCGAAAAGCTTTGGTGTTGCGTGTATGTCTCAGGGTGTAGCCTCAAAAGAGAATGCACAGGAGAGTTTTCACTCGAAAGAATATGTAAGAATATCACGTTATAAGGAAATACAGTGTTGCAGAGTAAAGACAAATAGGTACATATTAGAAATACTTAAACTTTACGAGAAGAAATAACGCATCGTACAAAATTATCTAGTATTTCCTAAACAACACGTTGAAACTGGAAAAGATTTTGTGTGGCATGTATGTCTAAGCGTGTAGCCTCAAAAAGAATGCACAGGAGAGTTTTCTCTCGAAAGAATATGTCAGAGTACCACTTTACAAGGAAATACAGTGTTGAAGAGTAAAGACAATATGTATGTTTTAGAAATACTTAAACTTTATGAGAAGAAATAATACATCCTGCAAAATTATCATGTTTTTCTTAAATAACACGTTGTAACTTGAAAAGATTTTGTGTTGCGTGTATGTCTAAGCATGTAGCCTCAAAAGGGAACGCACAGGAGAGTTTTTCCTCGAAAAAAATATGTCAGAATACCACGTTATAAGGAAATCCTGCATCGTGCGAAATTATGTTGTTTTTCCTAAACAACATGTTTTAACTCGAAAAGCTTTGGTGTTGCGTGTATGTCTCAGGGTGTAGCCTCAAAAGAGAATGCACAGGAGAGTTTTCTTTCCAAGAACATGTAAGAATTCAAGGTTACAAGGAAATACAGTTTTGCAGAGTGTTGTTTTTTTTCTAAACAACACGTTGTAACTCGAAAAGATTTGGTGTTGCGTGTATGTCTAAGATTGTAGCCTCAAAAGAGAACTCACAGGAGAGTTTTCTCTCGAAAAAAATATGTCAGAATAACACGTTTTAAGGAAATCCCGCTTCGTTCGAAATTATCTTGTTTTTCCTAAACAACAAGTTGTAACTCGAAAAGCTTTGGTGTTGCGTGTATGTCTAAGCGTGTAGCCTCAAAAGAGAACGCACAGGAGAGTTTTCTCTCTAAAGAATATGTAAGAGTGCCACGTTATAAGGAAGTAGAGTGTTGCAGAGTAAAGAAAAAGACATACGTATTACAAATACTTAAACTTTACGAGAAGAAATAACGCATCGTAAAAATTATCTTGTATTTCCTAAACAACATGTTGTAACTCTAAATGATTTGGTGGTGCGTGTATGTCTAAAGGTGTAGCCTCAAAAGAGAACCCACAGGAGAATTTTCTCTCGAAAAAATATGTCAAAATACCACGTTTTAAGGAAATCTGCATCATGCGAAATTATCTGGTTTTTCCTAAACAACACGTTTTAAAGCGAAAAGCTTTGGTGTTGCGTGTATGTTTCAGCGTGTAGCCTCCAAAGAGAATGCACAGGAGAGTTTTCTCTCGAAAAAATATTTCAGAATACCACGTTTTAAGGAAATCCCGCATCCTGCGAAATTATCTTTTTTTTTTCCTAAACAACATGTTGTAACTCGAAACATTTGGTGTTGCGTGTATGTCTTAGCGTGTAGCCTCAAAATAGAACGCACAGGATAGTTTCCTATCGAAAGAATATGTAAGAATACCAGGTTTTAAGGAAATACTGTGTTGCAGAGTAAAGACAAATACGTACGTATTAGAAATACTTAAACTTTACGAGAAGAAATAATGCATCGTACACAATTATCTAGTATTTTCCTAAACAACACTTTGTAACTCGAAAAGATTTGGTGTTGCATGTATGTCTAAACGTGGAGCCACAAAAGAGAACCCACAGGAGAATTTTCTCTCGAAAAAATATGTCAGAATACCACGTTTTAAGGAAATCCCGCATTATGCCAAATTTTCTTTTTTTTTTTTTCCTAAGCAACTTGTTGTAACTCGAAAAGCTTTCGTGGTGCGTTTTTTTCTAAGCGTGCAGCCTCAAAAGAGAATGCACAGGAGAGTTTTCACTCAAAGGAATATGTAAGAATATCAAGTTATAAGGAAATACAGTGTTGCAGAGTAAAGAGAAATAGGTACATATTAGAAATACTTGAACTTTACGAGAAGAAATAACACATCATACAAAATTATCTAATATTTCCTAAACAACACGTTGAAACTGGAAAAGATTTGGTGTGGCATATATGTCTAAGCGTGTAGCCTCAAAAGAGAATGCACAGAAGAGTTTTCTTTCGTAAGAATATGTAAGAATTCCAAATTACAAGGAAATAGAGTGTTGCAGAGTAAAGACAAATACGTACATATTAGAAATACTTAAACTTTATGAGAAGAAATAACACATCTTACAAAACTTTCTTGTATTTCCTAAACAACACGTTGTAACTCGAAAAGTTTTGGTGTTGCGTGTATGTCTCAGCGTGTAGCCTCCAAAGAGAACGCACAGGAGAGTTTTCTTTCGAAAAAATATTTCAGAATACCACGTTTTAAGGAAATCCCGCATCATGTGAAATTATCTTGTATTTCCTAAACAACACATTGTAACTCGAAAAGCTTTGGTGTTGCGTGTATGTCTTAGCATCGTGCAATATTATCTTGTTTTTCCTAAACAACACGTTGTAACTCGAAAAGATTAGGTGGTGCGTGTATGTCTCTGCATGTAGCCTCAAAAGAGAATGCACAGAAGAGTTTACTCTCGAAAAATATGTCAGAATACCACGTTTTATGGAAACCCCGCATCATGCGACATTATCTTGTTTTTCCTAAACAACACGTTGTAGCTGGAAAAGCTTTGGTTTTGCGTTTATGTCTAAGCGTGTAGCCTCAAAAGAGAACACACAGGAGAGTTTTCTCTCGAAAGAATATGTCTGAATACCACGTTTTAAGGAATTCCCGCATCGTGCGAAATTATCTTTTTTTTCCAAACAACTTGCTGTAACTCGAAAAGCTTTGGTGTTCCATTTTTGTCTAAGCGTGCAACCTAAAAAGGTACCCCACAGGAAAGTTTTCTATTGAAAGAATATGTAAGAATACCACGTTTTAAGGAAATATAGTGTTGCAGAGTAATGACAAATACGTACATATTGGAAATACTAAAACTTTACCAGAAGAAATTACACATCGTGCAAAATTATCTTGTTTTTTCCTAAACAACACGTTGTAACTCGAAAAGATTTGGTGTTGCGTGTATGTCTAAGATTGTAGCCTCAAAAGAGAATGCACAGGAGAGTTTTCTCTCGAAAAAAATATGTCAGAATAACACGTTTTATGGAAATCCCGCTTCGTGCGTAATTATCTTGTTTTTCCTAAACAACAAGTTGTAACTCGAAAAGCTTTGGTGTTGCATGTATGTCTAAGCGTGTAGCCTCAAAAGAGAATGCACAGGAGAGTTTTCTCTCGAAAGAATATGTAAGAATACGACGTTATAAGGAAGTAGAGTGTTGCGGAGAAAAGAAAAATACATACGTATTAGAAATACTTAAACTTTACAAGAAGAAATAACGCATCGTAAAAATTATCTTGTATTTCCTAAACAACATGTTGTAACTCGAAATGATTTGGTGTTGTGTGTATGTCTAAAGATGTAGCCTCAAAAGAGAACCCACAGGAGAATTTCTCTCGAAAAAATATGTCAGAATACCACGTTTTAAAGAAATCCTGCATCGTGTGAAATTATTTTGTTTTTCCTAAACAACACATTGTAACATGAAAAGCTTTGGTGTTTCGTGTATGTTTCAGTGTGTAGCCTCCAAAGAGAATGCACAGGAGAGTTTTCTCTCGAAAAAATATTTCAGAATACCACGTTTTATGGAAATTCCGCATCGTGTGAAATCATCTTTTTTTCCCTAAACAACACGTTGTAACTCGAAAAGCTTTGGTGTTGCGTGTATGTCTTAGCATGTAGCCTCAAAATAGAATGCACAGGAGAGTTTTCTCTCGAAAGAATACATAAGAATACCACGTTATAAGGAAATACAGTGTTGCAGAGTAAAGACAAATATGTACGTATTAGAAATACTTAAACTTTACGAGAAGAAATAATGCATCATACAAAATTATCTAGTATTTTCCTAAACAGCACGTTGTAACTCGAAAAGATTTGGTGTTGCGTATATGTCTAATCGTGGAGCCACAAAAGAGAACCCACAGGAGAATTTTCTCTCGAAAAAATATGTCAGAATACGACGTTTTAAGGAAATCCAACATCGTGCGAAATTATCTTTTTTTTTTCCTAAACAACTTGTTGTAACTCGAAAAGCTTTCGTGGTGCGTTTTTTTTCTAAGCGTGCAGCCTCAAAAGAGAATGAACAGGAGAGTATTCTCTCGAAATAATAAGTAAGAATACCACGTTATCAGGAAATACAGAGTTGCAGAGTAAAGACAAATATGTACTTATTGGAAATACTTAAACTTTACGAGAAGAAATAACGCATTGTGCAAAATTATCTTATTTTTTCCCAAACAACACATTGTGACTGGACAAGCTTTGGTATTCCCTGTATGTCTAATCGTGTAGCCTCAAAAGAGAATGCACAGGAGAGTTTTCACTCGAAAGAATATGTAAGAATATCACGTTATATGGAAATACAGTGTTGCAGAGTAAAGACAAATAGGTACATATTAGAAATACTTAAACTTTACGGAAGAAATAAAACATCGTACAAAATTATCTAGTATTTCCTAAACAACACGTTGAAACTGGAAAAGATTTGGTGTGGCGTGTATGTCTAAGCGTGTAGCCTCAAAAGAGAATGCACAGGAGAGTTTTCTCTCGAAAGAATATGTCAGAATACCACGTTACAAGGAAATACAGTGTTGAAGAGTAAAGACAATGTGTATGTTTTAGAAATACTTAAACTTTATGAGAAGAAAAAATACATCCTGCAAAATTATCATGTTTTTTTTAAACAACACGTTGTAACTTGAAAAGATTTTGTGTTGCGTGTATGTCTAAGCATGTAGCCTCAAAAGGGAACGCACAGGAGAGTTTTTTCTCAAAAAAAATATGTCAGAATACCACGTTATAAGGAAATCCTGCATCGTGCGAAATTATCTTGTTTTTCCTAAGCAACATGTTTTAACTCGAAAAGCTTTTGTGTTGCGTGTATGTCTCAGTGTGTAGCCTCAAAAGAGAATGCACAGGAGAGTTTTCTTTCGCAAGAACATGTAAGAATTCAAGGTTACATGGAAATAGTTTTGCAGAGTGTTGTTTTTTTCTAAACAACACGTTGTAACTCGAAAAGATTTGGTGTTGCGTGTATGTCTAAGATTGTAGCTTCAAAAGAGAACGCACAGGAGAGTTTTCTCTCGAAAAAATATGTCAGAATAACACGTTTTAAGGAAATCCCGCTTCGTGCGAAATAATCTTGTTTTTCCTAAACAACAAGTTGTAACTCGAAAAGCTTTGGTGTTGCGTGTATGTCTAAGCGTGTAGCCTCAAAAGAGAACGCACAGAAGAGTTTTCTCTCGAAAGAATATGTAAGAATACCACGTTATAAGGAAGTAGAGTGTTGCAGAGTAAAGAAAAATACATACATATTACAAATACTTAAACTTTACGAGAAGAAATAACACATCGTAAAAATTATCTTGTATTTCCTAAACAACATGTTGTAACTCTAAATGATTTGGTGTTGTGTGTATGTCTAAAGGTGTAGCCTCATAAGGGAACCCACAGGAGAATTTTCTCTCGAAAAAATATGTCAGAATACCACGTTTTAAGGAAATCTGCATCATGCGAAATTATCTGGTTTTTCCTAAACAACACGTTGTAACTCGAAAAGCTTTGGTGTTGCGTGTATGTTTCAGCGTGTAGCCTCCAAAGAGAATGCACAGGAGAGTTTTCTCTCGAAAAAATATTTCAGAATACCACGTTTTAAGGAAATCCCGCATCGTGCGAAATTATCTTTTTTTTTTTCCTTAACAACACGTTGTAACTCGAAAAGCTTTGGTGTTGCGTGTATGTCTTAGCGTGTAGCCTCTAAATAGAACGCACAGGAGAGTTTCCTTTCGAAAGAATATGTAAGAATACCACGTTTTAAGGAAATACAGTGTTGCAGAGTAAAGACAAATACGTACGTATTAGAAATACTTAAACTTTACGAGAAGAAATAACGCATCGTACAAAATTATCTAGTATTTCCTAAACAACACTTTGTAACTCGAAAAGATTTGGTGTTGCGTGTATGTCTAAACGTGGAGCCACAAAAGAGAACCCACAGGAGAATTTTCTCTCGAAAAAATATGTCAGAATACCACGTTTTAAGGAAATCCCGCATCGTGCCAAATTTTCTTTTTTTTTTTCTTTTTCCTAAGCAACTTGTTGTAACTTGAAAAGCTTTCGTGGTGCGTTTTTTTCTAAGCGTGCACCCTCAAAAGTGAATGCACAGGAGAGTTTTCACTCAAAGGAATATGTAAGAATATCACATTATAAGGAAATATAGTGTTGCAGAGTAAAGACAAATAGGTACATATTAGAAATACTTGAACTTTACGAGAAGAAATAACGCATCATACAAAATTATCTAGTATTTCCTAAACAACACGTTAAAACTGGAAAAGATTTGGTGTGGCATATATGTCTAAGCGTGTAGCCTCAAAAGAGAATGCACAGGAGAGTTTTCTTTCGTAAGAATATGTAAGAATTCCACGTTACAAGGAAATAGAGTGTTGAAGAGTAAAGACAAATACGTACATATTAAAAATACTTACACTTTACGAGAAGAAATAACACATCTTACAAATTTTTCTTGTATTTCCTAAACAACACGTTGTAACTCGAAAAGCTTTGGTGTTGCGTGTATGTCTCAGCGTGTAGCCTCCAAAGAGAACGCACAGGAGAGTTTTCTTTCAAAAAAATATTTCAGAATACCACGTTTTAAGGAAATCCCGCATCATGTGTAATTATCTTGTATTTCCTAAACAACACATTGTAACTCGAAAAGCTTTGGTGTTGCGTGTATGTCTTAGCATCGTGCAATATTATCTTGTTTTTCCTAAACAACACGTTGTAACTCGAAAAGATTAGGTGGTGCGTGTATGTCTCTGCATGTAGCCTCAAAAGAGAATGCACAGAAGAGTTTACTCTCGAAAAATATGTGAGAATAACACGTTTTATGGAAACCACGCATCATGCGACATTATCTTGTTTTTCCTAAACAACACGTTGTAGCTCGAAAAGCTTTGGCTTTGCGTTTATGTCTAAGCGTGTAGCCTCAAAAGAGAACACACAGGAGAGTTTTCTCTCGAAAGAATATGTCTGAATACCACGTTTTAAGGAAATCCCGCATCGTGCGAAATTATCTTTTTTTTTCCAAACAACTTGCTGTAACTTGAAAAACTTTGGTGTTCCATTTTTGTCTAAGCGTGCAACCTAAAAAGGTACCCCACAGGAAAGTTTTCTATTGAAAGAATATGTAAGAATACCACGTTTTAAGGAAATATAGTGTTGCAGAGTAATGACAAACACGTACATATTGGAAATACTAAAACTTTACCAGAAGAAATTGCACATCGTGCAAAATTATCTTGTTTTTTCCTAAACAACACGTTGTAACTCGAAAAGATTTGGTGTTGCGTGTACGTCTCAGATTGTAGCCTCAAAAGAGAATGCACAGGAGAGTTTTCTCTCGAAAAAATATGTCAGAATAACACGTTTTATGGAAATCCCGCTTCGTGCTAAATTATCTTGTTTTTCCTAAACAACAAGTTGTAACTCGAAAAGCTTTGGTGTTGCGTGTATGTCTAAGCGTGTAGCCTCAAAAGAGTATGCACTGGAGAGTTTTCTCTCGAAAAAATATGTCAGAATAACACGTTTTATGGAAATCCCGCTTCGTGCATAACTATCTTGTTTTTCCTAAACAACAACTTGTAACTCGAAAAGCTTTGGTGTTGCGTGTATGTCTAAGCGTGTAGCCTCAAAAGAGAATGCACAGGAGAGTTTTCTCTCGAAAGAATATGAAAGAATACCACGTTATAAGGGAGTAGAGTGTTGCAGAGAAAAGAAAAATACATACATATTAGAAATACTTAAACTTTACGAGAATAAATAATGCATCCTAAAAATTATCTTGTATTTCCTAAACAACATGTTGTAACTCGAAATGATTTGGTGTTGTGTGTATGTCTAAAGATGTAGCCTCAAAAGAGAACCCACAGGAGAATTTCTCCCGAAAAAATATGTCAGAATACCACGTTTTAAAGAAATCCTGCATCGTGTGAAATTATCTTGTTTTTCCTAAACAACACATTGTAACATGAAAAGCTTCGGTGTTTCGTGTATGTTTCAGTGTGTAGCCTCCAAATAGAATGCACAGGAGAGTTTTCTCTCGAAAAAATATTTCAGAATACCACGTTTTAAGGAAATTCTGCATCGTGCGAAATTATCTTTTTTTCCCTAAACAACACGTTGTAACTCGAAAAGCTTTGGTGTTGCATGTATGTCTTAGCATTTAGCCTCAAAATAGAACGCACAGGAGAGTTTTCTCTCTTAAGAATATGTAAGAATACCACGTTATAAGGAAATATAGTGTTGCAGAGTAAAGACAAATATGTACGTATTAGAAATACTTAAACTTTACGAGAAGAAATAACGCATCATAAAAAATTATCTAGTATTTTCCAAAACAGCACGTTGTAACTCGAAAAGATTTGGTGTTGCGTATATTTCTAATCGTGGAGCCATAAAAGAGAACACACAGGAGAATTTTCTCTCGAAAAAATATGTCAGAATACGACGTTTTAAGGAAATCCCACATCGTGCGAAATTATCTTTTTTTTTTTTTCCTAAACAACTTGTTGTAACTCGAAAAGCTTTCGTGGTGCGTTTTTTTCTAAGCGTGCAGCCTCAAAAGAGAATGCACAGGAGAGTATTCTCTCGAAATAATAAGTAAGAATAACACGTTATCAGGAAATACAGTGTTGCAGAGTAAAGACAAATATGTACTTATTGGAAATACTTAAACTTTACGAGAAGAAATAACGCATTGTGCAAAATTATCTTATTTTTTCCCAAACAACACGTTGTGACTGGACAAGCTTTGGTATTCCCTGTATGTCTAATCGTGTAGCCTCAAAAGAGAATGCACAGGAGAGTTTTCACTCGAAAGAATATGTAAGAATATCACGTTATAAGGAAATACAGTGTTGCTGAGTAAAGACAAATAGGTACATATTAGAAATACTTAAACTTTACGAGAAGAAATAACGCATCGTACAAAATTATCTAGTATTTCCTAAACAACACGTTGAAACTGGAAAAGATTTGGTGTGGCGTGTATGTCTAAGCGTGTAGCCTCAAAAGAGAATGCACAGGAGAGTTTTCTCTCGAAAGAATATGTCAGAATACTACGTTACAAGGAAATAAAGTGTTGAAGAGTAAAGACAATATGTATGTTTTAGAAATACTTAAACTTTATGAGAAGAAAAAATACATCCTGCAAAATTATCATGTTTTTCATAAACAACACGTTGTAACTTGAAAAGATTTTGTGTTGCGTGTATGTCTAAGCATGTAGCCTCAAAAGGGAATGCACAGGAGAGTTTTTTCTCGAAAAAAATATGTCAGAATACCACGTTATAAGGAAATCCTGCATCGTGGGAAATTATCTTGTTTTTCCTAAGCAACATGTTTTAACTCGAAAAGCTTTTGTGTTGCGTGTATGTCTCAGGGTGTAGCCTCAAAAGAGAATGCACAGGAGAGTTTTCTTTCGCAAAAACATGTAAGAATTCAAGGGTACATGGAAATACAGTTTTGCAGAGTGTTGTTTTTTCTAAACAACACGTTATAACTCGAAAAGATTTGGTGTTGCGTGTATGTCTAAGATTGTAGCCTCAAAAGAGAACGCACAGTAGAGTTATCTCTCGAAAAAATATGTCAGAATAACACGTTTTAAAGAAATCCCGCTTCGTGCGAAATTATCTTGTTTTTCCTAAACAACAAGTTGTAACTCGAAAAGCTTTGGTGTTGCGTGTATGTCTAAGGGTGTAGCCTCAAAAGAGAACGCACAGGAGAGTTTTCTCTCGAAAGAATATGTAAGCATACCACGTTATAAGAAAGTAGAGTGTTGCAGAGTAAAGAAAAATACATACGTATTACAAATACTTAAACTTTACGAGAAGAAATAACACATCGTAAAAATTATCTTGTATTTCCTAAACAACATGTTGTAACTCTAAATGATTTGGTGTTGTGTGTATGTCTAAAGGTGTAGCCTCATAAGAGAACCCACAGGAGAATTTTCTCTCGAAAAAATATGTCAGAATACCACGTTTTAAGGAAATCTGCATCATGCGAAATTATCTGGTTTTTCCTAAACAACACGTTGTAACTCGAAAAGCTTTGGTGTTGCGTGTATGTTTCAGCATGTAGCCTCCAAAGAGAATGCACAGGAGAGTTTTCTCTCGAAAAAATATTTCAGAATACCACGTTTTAAGGAAATGCCGCATCGTGCGAAATTATCTTTTTTTTTTCCTAAACAACACGTTGTAACTCGAAAAGCTTTGGTGTTGCGTGTATGTCTTAGCGTGTAGCCTCAAAATAGAACGCACAGGAGAGTCTCCTATCGAAAGAATATGTAAGAATACCACGTTTTAAGGAAATACAGTGTTGCAGAGTAAAGACAAATACGTACGTATTAGAAATACTTAAACTTTACGAGAAGAAATAACGCATCGTACAAAATTATCTAGTATTTCCTAAACAACACTTTGTAACTCTAAAAGATTTGGTGTTGCGTGTATGTCTAAACTTGGAGCCACAAAAGAGAACCCACAGGAGAATTTTCTCTCGAAAAAATATGTCAGAATACCACGTTTTAAGGAAATCCCGCATCGTGCCAAATTTTCTTTTTTTTTTTTCCTAAGCAACTTGTTGTAACTCGAAAAGCTTTCGTGGTGTGTTTTTTTCTAAGCGTGCAGCCTCAAAAGAGAATGCACAGGAGAGTTTTCACTCAAAGGAATATGTAAGAATATCACGTTATAAGGAAATACAGTGTTGCAGAGTAAAGACAAATAGGTACATATTAGAAATACTTGAACTTTATGAGAAGAAATAACGCATCATGCAAAATTATCTTTTATTTCCTAAACAACACATTAAAAATGGAAAAGATTTGGTGTGGCATATATGTCTAAGCGTGTAGCCTCAAAAGAGAATGCACAGGAGAGTTTTCTTTCATAAGAATATGCTAGAATTCCACGTTACAAAGAAATAGAGTGTTGCAGAGTAAAGACAAATATGCACATATTAGAAATACTTAAACTTTACGAGAAGAAATAACACAACTTACAAAATTTTCTTGTATTTTCTAAACAACACGTTGTAACTCGAAAAGCTTTGGTGTTGCGTGTATGTCTCAGCGTGTAGCCTCCAAAGAGAACGCACAGGAGAGTTTTCTTTCGAAAAAATATTTCAGAATACCACGTTTTAAGGAAATCGCGCATCATGTGAAATTATCTTGTATTTCCTAAATAACACATTGTAACTCGAAAAGCGTTGGTGTTGCATGTATGTCTTAGCATCGTGCAATATTATCTTGTTTTTCCTAAACAACACGTTGTAACTCGAAAAGATTAGGTGGTGCGTGTATGTCTCTGCATGTAGCCTCAAAAGAGAATGCACAGAAGAGTTTACTCTCGAAAAATATGTCAGAATACCACGTTTTATGGAAACCCCGCATCATGCGACATTATCTTGTTTTTCCTAAACAACACGTTGTAGCTGGAAAAGCTTTGGTTTTGCGTTTATGTCTAAGCGTGTAGCCTCAAAAGAGAACACACAGGAGAGTTTTCTCTCAAAAGAATATGTCTGAATACCACGTTTTAAGAAAATCCCGCATCGTGCGAAATTATCTTTTTTTTCCAAACAACTTGCTGTAACTCGAAAAGCTTTGGTGATCCATTTTTGTCTAAGCGTGCAACCTAAAAAGGTACCCCACAGGAAAGTTTTCTATTGAAAGAATATGTAAGAATACCACGTTTTAAGGAAATATAGTGTTGCAGAGCAATGACAAATACGTACATATTGGAAATACTAAAACTTTACCAGAAGAAATTACACATCGTGCAAAATTATCTTGTTTTTTCCTAAACAACACGTTGTAACTCGAAAAGATTTGGTGTTGTGTGTATGTCTAAGATTGTAGCCTCAAAAGAGAATGCACAGGAGAGTTTTCTCTCGAAAAAATATGTCAGAATAACACGTTTTATGGAAATCCCGCTTCGTGCGTAATTATCTTGTTTTTCCTAAACAACAAGTTGTAACTCGAAAAGCTTTGGTGTTGCGTGTGTGTCTAAGCGTGTAGCCTCAAAAGAGAATGCACAGAAGAGTTTTCTCTCGAAAAAATATGTCAGAATAACACGTTTTATGGAAATCCCGCTTCGTGCGTAATTATCTTGTTTTTCCTAAACAACAAGTTGTAACTCTAAAATCTTTGGTGTTGCGTGTATGTCTAAGCGTGTAGCCTCAAAAGAGAACGCACAGGAGAGTTTTCTCTCGAAAGAATATGTAAGAATACCACGTTATAAGGAAGTAGAGTGTTGCAGAGAAAAGAAAAATACATACATATTAGAAATACTTAAACTTTACGAGAAGAAACAACGCATCGTAAAAATTATCTTGTATTTCCTAAAAAACATGTTGTAACTCGAAATGATTTGGTGTTGTGTGTATGTCTAAAGGTGTAGCCTCAAAAGAGAACCCACAGGAGAATTTCTCTCGAAAAAATATGTCAGAATACCACGTTTTAAGGAAATCCTGCATCGTGCGAAATTATCTTGTTTTTCCTAAACAACACATTGTAACATGAAAAGCTTTGGTGTTTCGTGTATGTTTCAGTGTGTAGCCTCCAAAGAGAATGCACAGGAGAATTTTCTCTCGAAAAAATATTTCAGAATACCACGTTTTAAGGAAATTCCGCATCGTGCGAAATTATCGTTTTTTCCCTAAACAACACGTTGTAACTCGAAAAGCTTTGGTGTTGCGTGTATGTTTTATCATGTAGCCTCAAAATAGAACGCACAGGAGAGTTTTCTCTCGAAAGAATATGTAAGAATACCACGTTATAAGGAAATACAATGTTGCAGAGTAAAGACAAATACGTACGTATTAGAAAAACTTAAACTTTACGAGAAGAAATAACGCATCATACAAAATTATGTTGTATTTCCTAAACAGCACGTTGCAACTCGAAAAGATTTGCTGTTGCGTATATGTCTAAACATGGAGCCACAAAAGAGAACCCACAGGAGAATTTTCTCTCGAAAAAATATGTCAGAATACGACGTTTTAAGGAAATCCCACATCGTGCGAAATTATTATTTTTTTTCCTAAACAACTTGTTGTAACTCGAAAAGCTTTCGTGGTCCGGTTTTTTCTAAGCATGCAGCCTCAAAAGAGAATGCACAGGAGAGTATTCTCTCGAAATAATAAGTAAGAATACCATGTTATCTGGAAATACAGTGTTGCAGAGTAAAGACAAATATGTACTTATTGGAAATACTTAAACTTACGAGAAGAAATATCGCATTGTGCAAAATTATCTTATTTTTTCCCAAACAACACGTTGTGACTGGACATGCCTTGGTGTTCCGTGTATGTCTAATCGTGTAGCCTCAAAAGAGAATGCACAGGAGAGGTTTCACTCGAAAGAATATGTAAGAATATCACGTTATAAGGAAATACAGTGTTGCAGAGTAAAGACAAATAGGTACATATTAGAAATACTTAAACTCGACGAGAAGAAATAATGCATCGTACAAAATTATCTAGTATTTCCTAAACAACACGTTGAAACTGGAAAAGATTTGGTGTGGTGTGTATGTCTAAGCGTGTAGCCTCAAAAGAGAATGCACAGGAGAGTTTTCTCTCGAAAGAATATGTCAGAATACCACGTTACAAGGAAATACAGTGTTGAAGAGTAAAGGCAATATGTATGATTTAGAAATACTTAAACTTTATGAGAAGAAATAACAAATCCTGCAAAATTATCATGTTTTTCTTAAACAACACGTTGTAACTTGAAAAGATTTTGTGTTGCGTGTATGTCTAAGCATGTAGCCTCAAAAGGGAATGCACAGGAGAGTTTTTTCTCGAAAAAAATATGTCAGAATACCACGTTATAAGGAAATCCTGCATCGTGGGAAATTATCTTGTTTTTCCTAAGCAACATGTTTTAACTCGAAAAGCTTTTGTGTTGCGTGTATGTCTCAGTGTGTAGCCTCAAAAGAGAATGCACAGGAGAGTTTTCTTTCGCAAGAACATGTAAGAATTCAAGGTTACATGGAAATAGTTTTGCAGAGTGTTGTTTTTTTCTAAACAACACGTTGTAACTCGAAAAGATTTGGTGTTGCGTGTATGTCTAAGATTGTAGCTTCAAAAGAGAACGCACAGGAGAGTTTTCTCTCGAAAAAATATGTCAGAATAACACGTTTTAAGGAAATCCCGCTTCGTGCGAAATAATCTTGTTTTTCCTAAACAACAAGTTGTAACTCGAAAAGCTTTGGTGTTGCGTGTATGTCTAAGCGTGTAGCCTCAAAAGAGAACGCACAGAAGAGTTTTCTCTCGAAAGAATATGTAAGAATACCACGTTATAAGGAAGTAGAGTGTTGCAGAGTAAAGAAAAATACATACATATTACAAATGCTTAAACTTTACGAGAAGAAATAACACATCGTAAAAATTATCTTGTATTTCCTAAACAACATGTTGTAACTCTAAATGATTTGGTGTTGTGTGTATGTCTAAAGGTGTAGCCTCATAAGGGAACCCACAGGAGAATTTTCTCTCGAAAAAATATGTCAGAATACCACGTTTTAAGGAAATCTGCATCATGCGAAATTATCTGGTTTTTCCTAAACAACACGTTGTAACTCGAAAAACTTTGGTGTTGCGTGTATGTTTCAGCATGTAGCCTCCAAAGAGAATGCACAGGAGAGTTTTCTCTCGAAAAAATATTTCAGAATACCACGTTTTAAGGAAATGCCGCATCGTGCGAAATTATCTTTTTTTTTTCCTAAACAACACGTTGTAACTCGAAAAGCTTTGGTGTTGCGTGTATGTCTTAGCGTGTAGCCTCAAAATAGAACGCACAGGAGAGTCTCCTATCGAAAGAATATGTAAGAATACCACGTTTTAAGGAAATACAGTGTTGCAGAGTAAAGACAAATACGTACGTATTAGAAATACTTAAACTTTACGAGAAGAAATAACGCATCGTACAAAATTATCTAGTATTTCCTAAACAACACTTTGTAACTCTAAAAGATTTGGTGTTGCGTGTATGTCTAAACTTGGAGCCACAAAAGAGAACCCACAGGATAATTTTCTCTCGAAAAAATATGTCAGAATACCACGTTTTAAGGAAATCCCGCATCGTGCCAAATTTTCTTTTTTTTTTTCCTAAGCAACTTGTTGTAACTCGAAAAGCTTTCGTGGTGTGTTTTTTTCTAAGCGTGCAGCCTCAAAAGAGAATGCACAGGAGAGTTTTCACTCAAAGGAATATGTAAGAATATCACGTTATAAGGAAATACAGTGTTGCAGAGTAAAGACAAATAGGTACATATTAGAAATACTTGAACTTTATGAGAAGAAATAACGCATCATGCAAAATTATCTAGTATTTCCTAAACAACACATTAAAAATGGAAAAGATTTGGTGTGGCATATATGTCTAAGCGTGTAGCCTCAAAAGAGAATGCACAGGAGAGTTTTCTTTCATAAGAATATGCTAGAATTCCACGTTACAAGGAAATAGAGTGTTGCAGAGTAAAGACAAATATGCACATATTAGAAATACTTAAACTTTACGAGAAGAAATAACACAACTTACAAAATTTTCTTGTATTTTCTAAACAACACGTTGTAACTCGAAAAGCTTTGGTGTTGCGTGTATGTCTCAGCGTGTAGCCTCCAAAGAGAACGCACAGGAGAGTTTTCTTTCGAAAAAATATTTCAGAATACCACGTTTTAAGGAAATCGCGCATCATGTGAAATTATCTTGTATTTCCTAAATAACACATTGTAACTCGAAAAGCGTTGGTGTTGCATGTATGTCTTAGCATCGTGCAATATTATCTTGTTTTTCCTAAACAACACGTTGTAACTCGAAAAGATTAGGTGGTGCGTGTATGTCTCTGCATGTAGCCTCAAAAGAGAATGCACAGAAGAGTTTACTCTCGAAAAATATGTCAGAATACCACGTTTTATGGAAACCCCGCATCATGCGACATTATCTTGTTTTTCCTAAACAACACGTTGTAGCTGGAAAAGCTTTGGTTTTGCGTTTATGTCTAAGCGTGTAGCCTCAAAAGAGAACACACAGGAGAGTTTTCTCTCAAAAGAATATGTCTGAATACCACGTTTTAAGAAAATCCCGCATCGTGCGAAATTATCTTTTTTTTCCAAACAACTTGCTGTAACTCGAAAAGCTTTGGTGATCCATTTTTGTCTAAGCGTGCAACCTAAAAAGGTACCCCACAGGAAAGTTTTCTATTGAAAGAATATGTAAGAATACCACGTTTTAAGGAAATATAGTGTTGCAGAGCAATGACAAATACGTACATATTGGAAATACTAAAACTTTACCAGAAGAAATTACACATCGTGCAAAATTATCTTGTTTTTTCCTAAACAACACGTTGTAACTCGAAAAGATTTGGTGTTGTGTGTATGTCTAAGATTGTAGCCTCAAAAGAGAATGCACAGGAGAGTTTTCTCTCGAAAAAATATGTCAGAATAACACGTTTTATGGAAATCCCGCTTCGTGCGTAATTATCTTGTTTTTCCTAAACAACAAGTTGTAACTCGAAAAGCTTTGGTGTTGCGTGTGTGTCTAAGCGTGTAGCCTCAAAAGAGAATGCACAGAAGAGTTTTCTCTCGAAAAAATATGTCAGAATAACACGTTTTATGGAAATCCCGCTTCGTGCGTAATTATCTTGTTTTTCCTAAACAACAAGTTGTAACTCTAAAATCTTTGGTGTTGCGTGTATGTCTAAGCGTGTAGCCTCAAAAGAGAACGCACAGGAGAGTTTTCTCTCGAAAGAATATGTAAGAATACCACGTTATAAGGAAGTAGAGTGTTGCAGAGAAAAGAAAAATACATACATATTAGAAATACTTAAACTTTACGAGAAGAAACAATGCATCGTAAAAATTATCTTGTATTTCCTAAAAAACATGTTGTAACTCGAAATGATTTGGTGTTGTGTGTATGTCTAAAGGTGTAGCCTCAAAAGAGAACCCACAGGAGAATTTCTCTCGAAAAAATATGTCAGAATACCACGTTTTAAGGAAATCCTGCATCGTGCGAAATTATCTTGTTTTTCCTAAACAACACATTGTAACATGAAAAGCTTTGGTGTTTCGTGTATGTTTCAGTGTGTAGCCTCCAAAGAGAATGCACAGGAGAATTTTCTCTCGAAAAAAAATATTTCAGAATACCACGTTTTAAGGAAATTCCGCATCGTGCGAAATTATCGTTTTTTCCCTAAACAACACGTTGTAACTCGAAAAGCTTTGGTGTTGCGTGTATGTTTTATCATGTAGCCTCAAAATAGAACGCACAGGAGAGTTTTCTCTCGAAAGAATATGTAAGAATACCACGTTATAAGGAAATACAATGTTGCAGAGTAAAGACAAATACGTACGTATTAGAAAAACTTAAACTTTACGAGAAGAAATAACGCATCATACAAAATTATGTTGTATTTCCTAAACAGCACGTTGCAACTCGAAAAGATTTGCTGTTGCGTATATGTCTAACCATGGAGCCACAAAAGAGAACCCACAGGAGAATTTTCTCTCGAAAAAATATGTCAGAATACGACGTTTTAAGGAAATCCCACATCGTGCGAAATTATTATTTTTTTTTCCTAAACAACTTGTTGTAACTCGAAAAGCTTTCGTGGTCCGGTTTTTTCTAAGCATGCAGCCTCAAAAGAGAATGCACAGGAGAGTATTCTCTCGAAATAATAAGTAAGAATACCATGTTATCTGGAAATACAGTGTTGCAGAGTAAAGACAAATATGTACTTATTGGAAATACTTAAACTTACGAGAAGAAATATCGCATTGTGCAAAATTATCTTATTTTTTCCCAAACAACACGTTGTGACTGGACATGCCTTGGTGTTCCGTGTATGTCTAATCGTGTAGCCTCAAAAGAGAATGCACAGGAGAGGTTTCACTCGAAAGAATATGTAAGAATATCACGTTATAAGGAAATACAGTGTTGCAGAGTAAAGACAAATAGGTACATATTAGAAATACTTAAACTCGACGAGAAGAAATAATGCATCGTACAAAATTATCTAGTATTTCCTAAACAACACGTTGAAACTGGAAAAGATTTGGTGTGGTGTGTATGTCTAAGCGTGTAGCCTCAAAAGAGAATGCACAGGAGAGTTTTCTCTCGAAAGAATATGTCAGAATACCACGTTACAAGGAAATACAGTGTTGAAGAGTAAAGGCAATATGTATGATTTAGAAATACTTAAACTTTATGAGAAGAAATAACAAATCCTGCAAAATTATCATGTTTTTCTTAAACAACACGTTGTAACTTGAAAAGATTTTGTGTTGCGTGTATGTCTAAGCATGTAGCCTCAAAAGGGAATGCACAGGAGAGTTTTTTCTCGAAAAAAATATGTCAGAATACCACGTTATAAGGAAATCCTGCATCGTGCGAAATTATCTTGTTTTTCCTAAACAACATGTTTTAACTCGAAAAGCTTTGGTGTTGCGTGTATGTCTCAGGGTGTAACCTCAAAAGAGAATGCACAGGAGAGTTTTCACTCGAAAGAAAATGTAAGAATATCACGTTTATAAGGAAATACATTGTTGCAGAGTAAAGACAAATAGGTACATATTAGAAATACTTAAACTTTACGAGAAGAAATAACGCATCGTACAAAATTATCTAGTATTTCCTAAACAACACGTTGAAACTGGAAAAAATTTGGTGTGGCGTGTATGTCTAAGCATGTAGCCTCAAAAGAGAATGCACAGGAGAGTTTTCTCTCGAAAGAATAATTCAGAATACCACGTTACAAGGAAATACAGTGTTGAAGAGTAAAAGCAATATGTATGTTTTAGAAATACTTAAACTTTATGAGAAGAAATAATACATCCTGCAAAATTATCATGTTTTTATTAAACAACACGTTGTAACTTGAAAAGATTTTGTGTTGCGTGTATGTCTATGCATGTAGCCTCAAAAGGGAACGCACAGGAGAGTTTTTTCTCGAAAAAAATATGTCAGAAGACCACGTTATAAGGAAATCCTGCATCGTGCGAAATTATCTTGTTTTTCCTAAACAACATGTTTTAACTCGAAAAGCTTTGGTGTTGCATGTATGTCTCAGGGTGTAGCCTCAAAAGAGAATGCACAGGAGAGTTTCTTTCCCAAGAACATGTAGGAATTCAAGGTTACAAGGAAATACAGTTTTGCAGAGTGTTGTTTTTTTCTAAACAACATGTTGTAACTCGAAAAGATTTGGTGTTGAGTGTATGTCTAAGATTGTAGCCTCAAAAGAGAACGCACAGGAGAGTTTTCTCTCGAAAAAATATGTCAGAATAACACGTTTTAAGGAAATCCCGCTTCGTGCGAAATTATCTTGTTTTTCCTAAATAACAAGTTGTAACTCGAAAAGCTTTGATGTTGCGTGTATGTCTAAGCATGTAGCCTCAAAAGAGAACGCACAGGAGAGTTTTCTCTCGAAAGAATATTTAAGAATACCACGTTATAAGGAAGTAGAGTGTTGCAGAGTAAAGAAAAATACATACGTATTACAAATACTTAAACTTTACGAGAGGAAATAACGCATGATAAAAATTATCTTGTATTTCCTAAACAACAGGTTGTAACTCTAAATGATTTGGTGTTGCGTGTATGTCTAAAGGTGTAGCCTCAAAAGGGAACGAACAGGAGAATTTTCTCTCGAAAAAATATGTCAGAATACCACGTTTTAAGGAAATCTGCATCATGCGAAATTATCTGGTTCTTCCTAAACAACACGTTGTAACTCGAAAAGCTTTGGTGTTGCGTGTATGTTTCAGCGTGTAGCCTCCAAAGAGAATGCACAGGAGAGATTTCTCTCGAAAAAATATTTCAGAATACCACGTTTTAAGGAAATCCCACATCGTGCGAAATTATCTTTTTTTTTTCCTAAACAACACGTTGTAACTCCAAAAGCTTTGGTGTTGCGTGTATGTCTTAGCGTGTAGCCTCAAAATAGAACGCACAGGAGAGTTTCCTATCGAAAGAATATGTAAGAATACCACGTTTTAAGGAAATGCAGTGTTGCAGAGTAAAGACAAATACGTACGTATTAGAAATACTTAAACTTTATGAGAAGAAATAACGCATCTTACAAAATTATCTAGTATTTCCTAAACAACACTTTGTAACTCGAAAAAAAAATTTGGTGTTGCGTGTATGTCTAAATGTGGAGCCACAAAAGAGAACCCAGAGGAGAATTTTCTCTCGAAAAAATATGTCAGAATACCACGTTTTAAGGAAATCCCGCATTGTGCCAAATTTTCTTTTTTTTCTCCTAAGCAACTTTTTGTAACTCGGAAAGCTTTCGTGGTGCGTTTTTTTCTCAGCGTGCAGCCTCAAAAGAGAATGCACAGGAGAGTTTTCACTCAAAGGAATATGTAAGAATATCACGTTATAAGGAAATACAGTGTTGCAGAGTAAAGACAAATAGGTACATATTAGAAATACTTGAACTTTATGAGAAGAAATAACGCATCATACAAAATTATCTAGTATTTCCTAAACAACACGTTGAAACTGGAAAAGATTTGGTGTGGCATATATGTCTAAGCATGTAGCCTCAAAAGAGAATGCACAGGAGAGTGTTCTTTCGTAAGAATATGTAAGAATTCCACGTTACAAGGAAATAGAGTGTTGCAGAGTAAAGACAAATACGTACATATTAGAAATACTTAAACTTTACGAGAAGAAATAACACATCTTACAAAATTTTCTTGTATTTCCTAAACAACACGTTGTAACTCGAAAAGTTTTGGTGTTGCGTGTATGTCTCAGCGTGTAGCCTCCAAAGAGAACGCACAGGAGAGTTTTCTTTCGAAAAAATATTTCAGAATACTACGTTTTAAGGAAATCCCGCATCATGTGAAATTATCTTGTATTTCCTAAACAACACATTGTAACTCGAAAAACTTTGGTGTTGCGTGTATGTCTTAGCATCGTGCAATATTATCTTGTTTTTCCTAAACAACACGTTGTAACTTGAAAAGATGAGGTGGTGCGTGTATGTCTCTGCATGTATCCTCAAAAGAGAATGCACAGAAGTGTTTACTCTCGAAAAATATGTCAGAATACCTCGTTTTATGGAAACCCCGCATCATGCGACATTATCTTGTTTTTCCTAAACAACACGTTGTAGCTCGAAAAGCTTTGGTTTTGCGTTTATGTCTAAGCGTGTAGCCTCAAAAGAGAACACACAGGAGAGTTTTCTCTCGAAAGAATATGTCTGAATACCACGTTTTAAGGAAATCCCGCATCTTGCGAAATTATCTTTTTTTCCAAACAACTTGCTGTAACTTGAAAAGCTTTGGTGTTCCATTTTTGTCTAAGCGTGCAACCTAAAAAGGTACCCCGCAGGAAAGTTTTCTATTGAAAGAATATGTAAGAATACCACGTTTTAAGGAAATATAGTGTGGCAGAATAATGACAAATACGTACATATTGGAAATACTAAAACTTTACCAGAAGAAATTACACATCGTGCAAAATTATCTTGTTTTTTTCCTAAACAACACGTTGTAACTCGAAAAGATTTTGTGTTGCGTGTATGTCTAAGATTGTAGCGTCAAAAGAGAATGCACAGGAGAGATTTCTCTCGGAAAAATGTCAGAATAACACATTTTATGGAAATCCCGCTTCGTGCGAAATTATCTTGTTTTTCCTAAACAACAAGTTGTAACTCGAAAAGCTTTGGTGTTGCGTGTATGTCTACGCGTGTAGCCTCAAAAGAGAATGCACAGGACAGTTTTCTCTCGAAAAAATATGTCAGAATAACACGTTTTATGGAAATCCTGCTTCGTGCGTAATTATCTTGATTTTCCTAAACAACAAGTTGTAACTCGAAAAGCTTTGGTGTTGCGTGTATATCTAAGCGTGTAGCCTCAAAAGAGAACGCACAGGAGAGTTTTCTCTCGAAAGAATATGTAAGAATACCACGTTATAAGGAAGTAGAGTGTTGCAGAGAAAAGAAAAATACATACGTATTAGAAATACTTCAACTTTACAAGAAGAAATAACGCATCGTAAAAATTATCTTGTATTTTCTAAACAACATGTTGTAACTCAAAATGATTTGGTGTTGTGTGTGTGTCTAAAGGTGTAGACTTAAAAGAGAACCCACAGGAGAATTTCCTTCGAAAAAATATGTCAGAATACCACGTTTTAAGGAAATCCTGCATCGTGTGAAATTATCTTGTTTTTCCTAAACAACACATTGTAACATGAAAAGCTTTGGTGTTTCGTTTATGTTTCAGTGTGTAGCCTCCAAAGAGAATGCACAAGAGAGTTTTCTCTCGAAAAAATATTTCAGAATACCACGTTTTAAGGAAATTCCGCATCGTGCGAAATTATCTTTTTTTCCCTAAACAACACGTTGTAACTCGAAAAGCTTTGGTGTTGCGTGTATATCTTAGCATGTAGCCTCAAAATAGAATGCACAGGAGAGTTTTCTCTCGAAAGAATATGTAAGAATACGACGTTATAAGGAAATACAGTGTTGCAGAGTAAAGACAAATACGTACGTATTAGAAATACTTAAACTTTACGAGAAGAAATAACGCATCATACAAAATTATCTTGTATTTCCTAAACAGCACATTGTAACTCGAAAAGATGTGGTGTTGGGTATATGTCTAAATGTGGAGCCACAAAAGAGAACCCACAGGAGAATTTTCTCTCCAAAAAATATGTCAGAATACGACGTCTTAAGGAAATCCCACATCGTGCGAAATTATTATTTTTTCCTAAACAACTTGTTGTAACTCGAAAAGCTTTCCTGGTGCGTTTTTTTCTAAGCGTACAGCCTCAAAAGAGAATGCACAGGAGAGTATTCTCTCGAAATAATAACTAAGAATACCACATTATCAGGAAATACAGTGTTGCAGAGTAAAGACAAATATGTACTTATTGGAAATACTTAAACTTTACGAGAAGAAATAACGCATTGTGCAAAATTATCTTATTTTTTCCCAAACAACACGTTGTGACTGGAAAAGCTTTGGTGTTCCGTGTATGTGTAATCGTGTAACATCAAAAGGGAATGCACAGGAGAGTTTTCACTCGAAAGAATATGTAAGAATATCACGTTATAAGGAAATACAGTGTTGCAGAGTAAAGACAAATAGGTACATATTAGAAATACTTAAACTCTACGAGAAGAAATAACGCATCATACAAAATTATCTAGTATTTCCTAAGCAACACGATGAAACTGGAAAAGATTTGGTGTGGCGTGTATGTCTAAGCGTGTAGCCTCAAAAGAGAATGCACAGGAGAGTTTTCTCTCGAGAGAAAATGTCAGAATACCACGTTACAAGGAAATCCAGTGTTGAAGAGTAAAGACAATATGTATGTTTTAGAAATACTTAAACTTTATGAGAAGAAATAACACATCCTGCAAAATTATCATGTTTTTCTTAAACAACACATTGTAACTTGAAAAGATTTTGTGTTGCGTGTATGTCTAAGCATGTAGCCTCAAAAGGGAACGCACAGGAGAGTTTTTTCTCGAAAAAAATATGTCAGAATATGACGTTATAAGGAAATCCTGCATCGTGCGAAATTATCTTGTTTTTCCTAAACAACATGATTTAACTCGAAAAGCTTTGGTGTTCTGTGCATGTCTCAGGGTGTAGCCTCAAAAGAGAATGCACAGGAGAGTTTTCACTCGAAAGAATATGTAAGAACATCACGTTATAAGGAAATACAGTGTTGCAGAGTAAAGACAAATAGGTACATATTAGAAATACTTAAACTCGACGAGAAGAAATAATGCATCGTACAAAATTATCTAGTATTTCCTAAACAACACGTAGAAACTGGAAAAGATTTGGTGTGTGGCGTGTATGTCTAAGCGTGTAGCCTCAAAAGAGAATGCACAGGAGAGTTTTCTCTCGAAAGAATAAGTCAGAATACCACGTTACAAGGAAATACAGTGTTGAAGAGTAAAGACAATATGTATGTTTTAGAAATACTTAAACTTTATGAGAAGAAATAATACATCCTGCAAAATTATCATGTTTTTCTTAAACAACACGTTGTAACTTGAAAAGATTTTGTGTTGCGTGTATGTCTAAGCATGTAGCCTCAAAAGGGAACGCACAGGATAGTTTTTTCTCGAAAAAAATATGTCAGAAGACCACGTTATAAGGAAATCCTGCATCGTGCGAAATTATCTTGTTTGTCCTAAACAACATGTTTTAACTCGAAAAGCTTTGGTGTTGCGTGTATGTCTCAGGGTGTAGCCTCAAAAGAGAATGCACAGGACAGTTTTATTTTGCAAGAACATGTAAGAATTCAAGATTACAAGGAAATACAGTTTTGCAGAGTGTTGTTTTTTTCTAAACAACACGTTGTAACTCGAAAAGATTTGGTGTTGCGTGTATGTCTAAGATTGTAGCCTCAAAAGAGAACGCACAGGAGAGTTTTCTCTCGAAAAAATATGTCAGAATAACACGTTTTAAGGAAATCCGGCATCGTGCGAAATAATCTTGTTTTTCCTAAACAACAAGTTGTAACTTGAAAAGCTTTGGTGTTGCGTGTATGTCTAAGCGTGTAGCCTCAAAAGAGAACGCACAGGAGAGTTTTCTCTCGAAAGAATATGTAAGAATACCACGTTATAAGGAAGTAGAGTGTTGCAGAGAAAAGAAAAATACATACGTATTAAAAATGCTTAAACTTTACGAGAAGAAATAACGCATCGTAAAAATTATCTTGTATTTCCTAAACAACATGTTGTAACTCTAAATGATTTGGTGTTGTGTGTATGTCTAAAGGTGTAGCCTCATAAGAGAACCCACAGTAGAATTTTCTCTCGAAAAAATATGTCAGTATACCACGTTTTAAGGAAATCTGCATCATGCGAAATTATCTGGTTTTTCCTAAACAACACGTTATAACTCGAAAAGCTTTGGTGTTGCGTGTATGTTTCATCGTGTAGCCTCCAAAGAGAATGCACAGGAGAGTTTTCTCTCGAAAAAATATTTCAGAATACCACGTTTTAAGGAAATCCCGCATCGTGCGAAATTATCTTTTTTTTTTCCTAAACAACACGTTGTAACTCGAAAAGCTTTGGTGTTGCGTGTATGTCTTAGCGTGTAGCCTTAAAATAGAACGCACAGGAGAGTTTCCTATCAAAAGAATATGTAAGAATACCACGTTTTAAGGAAATACAGTGTTGCAGAGTAAAGACAAATAAGTACGTATTAGAAATACTTAAAATTTACTAGAAGAAATAACGCATCGTACAAAATTATCTAGTATTTCCTAAACAACACTTTGTAACTCGAAAAAATTTGGTGTTGCGTGTATGTCTAAACGTGGAGCCACAAAAGAGAACCCACAGGAGAATTTTCTCTCGAAAAAATATGTCAGAATACCACGTTTTAAGGAAATCCTGCATCGTGCCAAATTTTCTTTTTTTTTTTTCCTAAGCAACTTGTTGCAATTCGAAAAGCTTTCGTGGTGTGTTTTTTTCTAAGCGTGCAGCCTCAAAAGAGAATGCACAGGAGAGTTTTCACTCAAAGGAATATGTAAGAATATCACGTTATAAGTAAATAGAGTGTTGCAGTGTAAAGACAAATAGGTACATATTAGAAATACTTGAACTTTACGAGAAGAAATAACGCATCATACAAAATTATCTAGTATTTCCTAAACAACACGTTGAAACTGGAAAAGATTTGGTGTGGCATATATTTCTAAGCGTGTAGCCTCAAAAGAGAATGCACAGGAGAGTTTTCTTTCGTAAGAATATATAAGAATTCCACGTTACAAGGAAATAGAGTGTTGCAGAGTAAAGACAAGGACATACATATTAGAAATACTTAAACTTTACGAGAAGAAATAACACATCTTACAAAATTTTCTTGTATTTCCTAAACAACACGTTATAACTCGAAAAGCTTTGGTGTTGCTTGTATGTCTCAGTGTGTAGCCTCCAAAGAGAACGCACAGGAGAGTTTTCTTTCGAAAAAATATTTCAGAATACCACGTTTTAAGGAAATCGCGCATCATGTGAAATTATCTTGTATTTCCTAAACAACACATTGTAACTCGAAAAGCTTTGGTGTTGCGTGTATGTCTTAGCATCGTGCAATATTATCTTGTTTTTCCTAAACAACACGTTGTAATTTGAAAAGATTAGGTGGTGCGTGTATGTCTAAACGTGTAGCCTCAAAAGGGAACGCACAGGAGAGTTTTCATTCGAAAGAATATGTAAGAATACCAAGTTATAAGGAAATAAAGTGTTGCATAGTAAAGACAAATAGGTACATGTTAGAAATACTTAAACTTTATGAGAAGAAATATCACATCGTGCAGTATTATCTTGTATTTCCTAAACAACACGTTGTAATTCGAAAAGATATGGTGTTGCGTGTATGATTAAATGTGTGACCTCAAAAGAGAACCCACAGAAGAATTTTCTCTCGACAAAATATATCAGAATACCACGTTTTAAGGAAATCCCCCTTCGTGCGAAATTATCTTTTTTTTTTTCCTAAACAACTTGTAATTCGAAAAGCTTTGGTGGTGCATTTTTGTCTAAGCGTGCAGCCTCAAGAGAGAATGCACAGGAGAGTTTTCTCTCGAAAGAATATGTAAGAATACCACGTTATAAGGAAATACAGTGTTGCAGAGTAAAGACAAATACGTACTATTAGAAATACTTAAACTTTACGAGAAGTAATAACGCATCGTGCAAAATCATCTTGTTTTTCCTAAACAACACGTTGTACCTCGAAAAGTTTTGGTGTTGCGTGTATGTCTAAATGTGTAGCCTCAAAAGAGAACCAACAGGAGAATTTTCTCTCAACAAAAAATGTCAGAATACAACGTTTTAAGGAAATCCAGCATCGTGCGAAATTATCTTGTATTTCCTAAACAACACGTTCTAACTGGAAAAGATTTGGTGTTGCCTATATGTCTAAGGTTGTAGCCTCAAAAGCAAAAGCACAGGAGAGTTTTCTCTCGAAAAAATATGACAGAATACCACTTTGTAAGGAAATCCTGCATCTTGCGAAATTATCTTGTTTTTCCTAAACAACACGTTGTAACTCGAAAAGCTTTGGTGTTGCGTGTATGTCTCAGCATGTAGCCTCAAAAGAGAATGCACAGGAGAGGTTTCTCTCAAAAAATATGTCAGAATACCACGTTTTAATGAAATCGCGCATCGTGCGAAATTATCTTTTTTTCCTAAACAACTTGTTGTAACTCGAAAAGCTTTGGTGTTGCGTTTTTGTCTAAGTGTGCAGCCTAAAAAGAGAACGCACAGCAGAGTTTTCTCTCGAAAGATTATGTAAGAATACCACCTTATAAGGAAATACCATTTTGCAGAGTAAAGACAAATATGTACTTATTGGAAATACTTAAACTTTACGAGAAGAAATAATGCATTGTGCAAAATTATCTTGGATTTCCTAAACAACACGTTGTAACTCGAAAAGCTTTGGTGTTGCGTGTATGTCTAAGCGTGTAGCCTCAAAAGAGAATGCACAGGAGAGTTTTCACTCGAAAGAATATGTAAGAATACCACGTTATAAGGAAATACAGTGTTGCAGAGTAAAGACAAATACATACTTATTCGAAATACTTAAACTATACGAGAAGAAATAACACATCATAAAAAAATTATCTTGTATTTCCTAAACAATGCGTTGTAACTGGAAAAGATTTGGTGTTGCGTGTATGTCTAAAGATGTAGCCTCAAAAGAGAACCCACAGGAGAATTTTCTCTCGAAAAAATATGTCAGAATACCACGTTTTAAGAAAATCCTGTATCGTGCGAAATTATCTTGTTTTTCCTAAACAACACGTTGTAACTCGAAAAGCTTTGTTGTTGTGTGTATGCCTAAGCGTGTAGCCTCAAAAGAGAAGGCACAGGAGAGTTTTCTCTTGAAAAATATGTCAGAATACCACATTTTAAGGATATCTCGCATCGTGCGAAATTATCTTGTTTTTCTTAAACAATACGTTATAACTCGAAAAGCTTTGGTTTTGTGTGTATGTCTAAGCGTGTAGCCACAAAACAGAACGCATAGGAGAGTTTTCTCTCGAGAGAATATGTAAGAATACCACGTTTTAAGGAAATACAGTGTTGCAGAATAAAGACAAATACATACATATTAGAAATACTTAAACTTTACGAGAAGAAATAACTCAACGTAAAAAGTTATCTTGTATTTCCTAAACAACACGTTGTAACACGAAAAGATTTTCTGTTGCATGTATGTCTAAATGTGTAGCCTCAAAAGGGAATTCACAGGAGAGTTTTCATTCGAAAGAATATGTAAGAATACCAAGTTATAAGGAAATACAGTGTTGCAGAGTAAAGACAAATACGTACGTATTACAAATACTTAAACTTTACGAGAAGAAATAACGCATCGTGCAGTATTATCTTGTTTTTCCTAAACAACACGTTGTAACTCGAAAAGATTTTGTGTTGCGTGTATGTCTAAACGTTTGGCCTCAAAAGAGAACCCACAGAAGACTTTTTCTCTCGACAAAATATGTCAGAATACCATGTTTTATGAAAATTCCGCATCGTGCGAAATTATCTTTTTTTTCCTAAACAACTTGTAACTCTAAAAGCTTTGGTGGTGCGTTTTTGTCTAAGCGTGCAGCCTCAAAGGAGAATGCACAGGAGAGTTTTCTCTCGAAAGAATATGTAAGAATAACACGTTATAAGGAAATACAGTGTTGCAGAGTAAATACAAATACGTTCTTATTAGAAATACTTAAACTTTACGAGAAGAAATAACGCATCATGCAAAATTATCTTGTTTTTCCTAAACAACACGTTGTAACTCAAAAAGATTTTGTGTTGCGTGTATGTCTAAACGTGTAGCCTCAAAAGAGAACCCACAGGAGAATTTTCTCTCGAAAAAATATGTCAGAATACCACGTTATAAGGAAATTCTGCATCGTGCTAAATTATCGTGTTTTTCCTAACATCATGTTTTAACTCAAAAAGCTTTGGAATTGCGTGTATGTCTAAGCGTTTAGCCTCAAAAGAGAACGCACAGGAGAGTTTTCTCTTGAAAAAATATGTCAGAATACCACGTTTTAAGGATATCTCACATCATGCGAAATTATCTTATTTTTCTTAAACAACACGTTATAACTCGAAAAGCTTTGTTGTTGCATGCATGTCTAAGCGTGTAGCCACAAAACCGAACGCACAGGAGAGTTTTCTCTCGAAAGAATATGTAAGAATACCACGTTTTAAGGAAATACAGTGTTGCAGAGTAAAGGCAATACGTACATATTAGAAATACTTAAACTTTACGAGAAGAAATAACGCATTGTACAAAATTATCTTGTATTTCCCAAACAACACGTTGTAACTCGAAAAGATTTGGTGTTGTGTGTATGTCAAAACGTGTAGCCTCAAAAGAGACCCCACAGGAGAATTTTCTCTCGAAAAAATATGTCAGAATACCACGTTTTAAGGAAATCCTGCATCGTGCGAAATTATCTTGTTTTTCCTAAACAACACGTTGTAACTTGAAAAGCTTTGGTGTTGCGTGTATGTCTAAGCGTGTAGCCTCAAAAGAGAAGGCACAGGAGAGTTTTCTCTCGAAAAAAATATGTCAGAATACCACGTTTTAAGAAAATCCTGCATCATGTGAAATTATCTTGCTTTTCCTAAACAACTTGTAACTCAAAAAGCTTTGGTGTTCAGTTTTTGTCTAAGCGTGCAGCATTAAAAGAGAACGCACAGTAGAGTTTTCTCTCGAAAGAATATGTAAGAATAATATGTTATAAGGAAATATAGTGTTGCAGAGTAACGACAAATACGTACGTAATTGAAATTCTTAAACTTTACCAGAAGAAATAACGCATCATACAAAATTATCTTGTTTTCCTAAACAAAATGTTGTAACTCGAAAAGATTTGGTGTTGCGTGTATGTCTAAGCTTGTAGCCTCAAAAGAGAACACACAGGAGAGTTTTCTCTCGAAAAAATTTGTCAGAATACCACGTTTTAGGAAATCCCGCATAGTGCGAAATTATCTTGTTTTTCCTAAACAACACGTTGTAACTCAAAAAGCTTTAGTGTTGCGTGTATGTCTTAGCGTGCAGCCTCAAACGAGAACGCACAGGAGAGTGTTCACTCAAAAGAATATGTAAGAATACCACGTTTTAATGAAATATAGTGTTGCAGAATAAAGACTAATATGTACATATTGGAAATACTTAAACTTTACGAGAAGAAATAACGCATCGTGCAAAATTATCTGGTTTTTCCAAAACAACACGTTGTAACTCGAATAGATTTGGTGTTGCGTGTATGTCTAAGCTTGTAGCCTCAAAAGAGAACGCCCAGGAGAGTTTTCTCTCAAAAAAATATGTCAGAATACCACATTTTAGGGAAAGCCCGCATCGTGCGAAATTATCTTGTTTTTCTTAAAGAACACTTTGTAACTCGAAAAGATTTGGTGTTTCGTGTATGTCTAAGTGTGTAGCCTCAAAAGAGAGTGCACAGGAGAGTTTCCTCTCGAAAGAATATGTAAGAATACCACGTTATACGGAAATACAGTGTTTCAGAGTAAAGACAAATACGTACATATTAGAAATACTTAAACTTTACGAGAAGAAATAACGCATCGTGCAAAATTATCTTGTTTTTCCTAAACAACACATTTTAACTCAAAAAGATTTGGTGTTGCGTGTTTGTCTAAGCGTGTAGACTCAAAAGAGAACGCACAGGAGTGTTTTTTCTTAAAAAAAATATGTCAGAATACCACATTATAAGGAAATCCTGCATTGTGCGAAATTATCTTGTTTTTCCTAAACAACGTGTTTTAACTCGAAAAGCTTTGGTGTTGCGTGTATGTCTAAGTGTGTAGCCTCAAAAGAGAATGCACAGGAGAGTTTTCTCTCGCAAGAATATGTAAGAATACCACGTTACCAGGAAATACAGTTTTGCAGAGTAAAGACAAATACGTACATTTTAGAAATACTTAAACTTTACGAGAAGAAATAATGCATCATGCAAAATTATCTTGGTTTTCTTAAACAACACGTTGTAACTCGAAAAGCTTTGGTGTTGCGTATATGTCTAAGCGTGTAATCTTAAAAGAGAATGCACAGATGAGTTTTCACTCGAAAGAATATGTAAGAATACCATGTTATAAGGAAATACAGTGTTGCAGAGTAAAGAAAAATACGTACTTATTAGAAATACTTAAACTTTATGAGAAGAAATAATGCATCGTGCAATACTATCTTGTTTTTCCTAAACAACACTTTCTAACTCGAAAAGATTTGGTGTTGCGTGTATGTCTAAATGTGTAGTCTCAAAAGCAAACCCACAGGAGAATTTTCTCTCGACAAAATATGTCAGAATACCACGTTTTATGGAAATCCCACATCGTGCGAAATAATCTTTTTTTTTTTAACAACACGTTGTAACTTGAAAATCTTTAGTGTTGCGTGTATGTCTAAGCATGTAGCCTCAAAAGAGAATCAACAGGAGAGTTTTCTCTAGAAAGAATATGTAAGAATACCACGTTATTAGGAAATACAGTGTTGCAGAAAAAAGACATATACTTACGTATTAAAAATACTTAAACTTTAGGAGAAGAAGTAACGCATCGTACAAAATTATCTTGTATTTCCTAAACAACACGTTGTAACTCAAAAAGATTTGGTGTTGCGTGTATGTCTAAACGTGTAGCCTCAAAAGAGAACCCATAGGAAAATTTTTTCTCGAAAAAATATATCAGAATACCACGTTTTAAGTAAATCCTGCATCGTGCGAAATTATCTTGTTTTTCCTAAACAACAGGTTGTAACTCGAAAAGCTTTGACGTTGCTTGTATGTCTCAGCGTTCTCAAAAAAAATATGTCAGAATACCACGTTTAAGGAAATAATGCATCATGTGAAATTTTCTTGTTTTTCCTAAACAACACGTTGTAACTCGAAAAGATTTGGTGTTGCCTGTATGTCTAAACGTATAGTCTCAAAAGAGAACCCACAGGAGAATTGTCACTCGCCAAAAAATGTCAGAATACCACGTTTTAAGGAAATCCCACATCGTGCGAAATTATCTTATTTTTTTTAAGCAACAGGTTGTTACTCGAAAAGCTTTGGTGTTGTGTGTATGTCTAAGTGTGTAGCCTCAAAAGAGAATCCACAGGAGAGTTTTCTCTAGAAAGAATATGTAAGAATACCACGATATTAGGAAATATGGTGTTGCAAAATAAAGACATATACTTACGTATTATAAATACTTAAACTTTACGAGAAGAAATAACGCATCGCCACAAAATTATCTTCTATTTCCTAAACAAAACGTTGTAACTCGAAAAGATTTGGTGTTGCGTGTATGTCCAAACCTGTAGCCTCAAAAGAGAACCCACAGAATAATTTTCTCTCGAAAAAATATAACAGAATATCACGTTTTAAGGAAATCCTGCATCGTGCGAAATTATCTTGTTTTTCCTACACAACATGTTGTAACTCGAAAAGCTTTGTTGTTGCTTGTAGGTCTCAGCATTCTCGAAAAAATATGTCAGAATAGCACGTTAAAGGAAATACTGCATCATGCGAAATTATCTTGTTTTTCCTAATCAACATGTTGTAACTCTGAAAGCTTTGGTGTTGCGTGTATGTCTAAGCATGTAGCCTCAAAAGAGAACGCACAACAGAGTTTTCTCTCGAAAGAATATGTAAGAATTCCACGTTATAACAGAATAAAATGTTGCAGAGTAAAGTCATATACATACGTATTAGAAATACTTAAACTTTACGAGAAGAAATAACGCATCATGCAAAATTATCTTGTTTTTCCTATACAACACATTGTAACTCAATAAGATTTTCTGTTGCGTGTATGACTAAGCTTGTAGCCTCAAAAGCGAACGCACAGGAGAGTTTTCTCTCGAAAAAATATGTCAGAATACCACATTTTAAGGAATCCAGCATTGTGCGAAATTATCTTGTTTTTCCTAAACAACACGTTGTAACTCGAAAAGCTTTGGTGTTGCATCTATGTCTAAGTGTGTAGCCTCAGAAGAGAACACACAGGAGAGTGTTCCCTCGGAAAAAATTAGTCAGAATACCACGTTTTAAGGAAATCCCGCATCGTGAGAAATTATCTGGTTTTTCCTAAACAACACGTTGTAACTCGAAAAGCTTTGGTGTTCCGTTTATGTCTAAGGGTGCAGCCTTCAAAAGAGAACGCACAGGAGAGTTTTTCTCTCGAAAGAACATGTAAGAATACCACGTTATAAGGAAATACAGTGTTGCAGAGAAAAGACAAATACGTACGTATTAGAAATACTTAAACTTTTCAAGAAGAAATGACGCATCGTGCAAAAATCTTGTATTTCCTAAACAACACGTTGTAAGTCGAAAAGATTTGGTGTTGCATGTATGTCTAAACGTGTAGCCTCAAAAGAGCACCCACAGGAGAATTTTCTCCGAAAAAAATATGTCAGACTACCAAGTTTTAAGGAAATCCTGCAACGTGCGAAATTATCTTGTTTTTCCTAAACAACACGTTGTAACTCGAAAAACTTTGGTGTTGCTTGTATGTCTCTCAGCATGTAGCCTCAAAAGAGAGCGCACAGGAGAGTTTTCTCTCGATAAAATATGTCACAATACCACGTTTTAAAGAAATCCTGCATCTTGCGAAATTATCTTTTTTTCCTAAACAACATGTTTTAACTCGAAAAGCTTTGGTGTTGCGTGTAATGTCTAATTGTGTACCCTCAAAAGATAATGCACAGGAGAGTTTTCTCTCACAAGATATGTAAGAATAGCACTTTACAAGGAAATACAGTTTTGCAGAGTAAAGACAAAATACGTACATATTAAAAATACTTAAACTTTACGAGAATAAATAACACATCATACAAAATTATCTTGCATTTCCTAAACAACACGTTGTAACTCGAAAAGATTTGGAGTGGCATATATGTCTAAGCGTGTAGCCCTCAAAAGAGAATGCACAGGAGAGTTTTCTCTCAAAAAAACATGTCAGAATACCACGTTTTAAGGAAATCCTGCATCGTCTGAAATTATCTTGTGTTTCCTAAACAACACGTTGTAACTCGAAAAGCTTTGGTGTTGCGTGTATGTCTAGGCATGTAGCCTCAAAAGAGAACACACAGGAGAGTTTTCTCTCGAAAGAATATGTAAGAATACCATGTTATAAGGAAATACAGTGTTGAAGAGTAAAGACAAATACATACGTATTGGAAATACTTAAACTTTACGAGAAGAAATAAAGCATCGTGCAAAATTATCTTGTATTTCCAAAACAACACGTTGTAACTTGAAAAGACTTTTTGTTGCATGTATGTCTAAGCTTGTAGCCGCAAAAGATAACGCACAGGAGAGTTTTCTCTCGAAAAAATATGTCAGAATACCACGTTTTAAGGAAATCCCGCATCGTGCAAAATTATCTTGTTTTTCTTAAACAACACGTTGTAACTTGAAAAGCTTTGGTGTTGCGTGTATGTCTAAGTGTGTAGCCTCAAAAGAGAATGCACAGGAGAGCTTCCTCTCAAAAGAATATGTAAGAATACCACGTTATAAGGAAATACAGTGTTTCAGAGTAAAGACAAATACGTACTTATTAGAAATACTTAAACTTTACGAGAAGAAATAATGCATCCTGCAAAATTATCATGTTTTTCCTAAACAACACGTTGTAACTTGAAAAGATTTTGTGTTGCGTGTATGTCTAAGCGTGTAGCCTCAAAAGAGAACGCACAGGAGAGATTTTTCTCGAAAAAATATGTCAGAATACCACGTTATAAGGAAATCCTGTATTGTGCGAAATTATCTTGTTTTTCCTAAACAACATGTTTTAACTCGAAAAGCTTTGGTGTTGCGTGTAAGTATAAGTGTGTAGCCTCAAAAGAGAATGCACAGGAGAGTTTTCTTTCAGAAGAATATGTAAGAATTCCACGTTACAAGGAAATACAGTTTTGCAGAGTAAAGACAAATACGTACATATTAGAAATACTTAAACTATATGAGAAGAAATAACGCATCGTACAAAATTATCTTGTATTTCCTAAACAACACGTTGTAACTCGAAAAGCTTTGGTGTTGCGTGTATGTCTCAGCGTGTAACCTCCAAAGAGAACGCACAGGAGAGTTTTCTCTAGAAAAAATATTTCAGAATATTATGCTTTAAGGAAATCCCACATCGTGCGAAATCATCTTTTTTTTTTTTCCTAAACAACACGTTGTAACTCGCAAATATAAGTTGTTGCGTGTATTTCTAAACGTGTAGCCTCAAAAGAGAACGCACAGGAGAATTTTTTCGAAAGAATATGTAAGAATGCCAAGTTATAAGGAAATACAGTGTTGCAGAGTAAAGACAAATACATACATATTACAAATACTTAAACTTTACGAGAAGAAATAACGCATCGTGCAGTATTATCTTGTTTTTCCTAAACAACACGTTGTAACTCGAAAAGTTATGTTGTTGCGTGTATGTCTAAACGTGTGGCCTCAAAAGAGAACGCACAGAAGAATTTTCTCTCGACAAAATATGTCAGAATACAACGTTTTAAGGAAATTCCGCATCGTGCGAAATTATCTTTTTTTTTCCTAAACAACTTGTAACTCGAAAAGCTTTGGTTGTGGGTTTTTGTCTAAGCGTGCAGCCTCAAAAGAGAACGCATAGGAGAGTTTTCTCTCAAAAGAATATGTAAGAATACCACGTTATAAGGAAATACAGTGTTGCAGAGTAAATACAAATATGTACTTATTAGAAATACTTAAACTTTAAGAGAAGAAATAATGCATCATGCAAAATTATCTTGTTTTTCCTAAACAACACGTTGTAACTCAAAAAGATTTTGTGTTGCGTGTATGTCTAAACGTGTAGCCTCAAAAGAGAACCCACAGGAGAATTTTCTTTCCAAAAAATATGTCAGAATACCACGTTATAAGGAAATCATGCATCGTGCTAAATTATCGTGGTTTTCCTAAACAACATGTTTTAACTCGAAAATCTTTGGAGTTGCGTGTATGTCTAATGTGTAGCCTCAAAAGAGAATGCACAGGAGAGTTTTCTCTCTCACGAATATGTAAGAATACCACGTCACAAGGAAATAAATTTTTGCAGAGCAGAGACAAATAAGTACATAATAGGAATACTTAAACTTTACGAGAAGAAATAATGCATCGTGCAAAATTATCTTGTTTTTCCTAAACGACATGTTGTAACTCGAAAAGCTTTTGTGTTTGGTGTATGTCTAAGCCTGTATCTTCAAAAGAGTATGCACAAGAGAGTTTTCTCTCGAAAGAATATGTAAGAATACCACGATATAAGGAAATACAGCGTTGCAGAGTAAAGACAAATACGTACGTATTAGAAATGCTTAAACTTTACAAGAAGCCATAACACATCTTGCAATATCATCTTGTTTTTCCTAAACAACACGTTGTAACTCGAAAAGATTTGGTGTTGCATGTATGTCTACACGTGTAGCCTCAAAAGAGAACCCACAGGAGTATATTCTCTCGACAAAATATGTCAGAATACAACGTTTTAAGGAAATCCAGCATCGTGCTAAATTATCTTTTATTTCCTAAACAACACGTTGTAACTCGAAAAGATTTGGTGTTGTGTGTATGTCGAAGCTTGTAGCCTCAAAAGCGAACGTACAGGAGAGTTTTCTCTCAAAAAAAATATGTCAGAATATCACGTTGTAAGGAAATCCTACATCATGCGAAATTATCTTGTTTTTCCTAAACAACACATTGTAACTCGAAAAGCTTTGGTGTTGCGTGTATGTCTCAGCATGTAGCTCCAAAAGAGAATGCACAGGAGAGTTTTCTCTCGAAAAAATATGTCAGAATACCACGTTTTAAGGAAATCCCACATCTTGCTAAATTATCTTGTTTTTCCTTAACAACATGTTGTAACTCGAAAAGCTTTGATGTTGCGTGTATGTCTAAGCGTGTAGCCTCAGAAGAGAACATACAGGAGAGTTTTCTCTCGAAAAAAATATGTAAGAATACCACGTTACAAGGAAATAAAGTGTTGCAGAGTAAAGACAAATGTGTATGTATTAGGAATGCTTAAATTTACGAGAAGAAATAACGCATTGTAAAAAATTATCTTGTATTTCCTAAACAATGCGTTGTAACACGAAAAGATTTGGTGTTGTGTGTATATCTAAGCGTGTAGCCTCAAAGGCGAACGCACAGTAGAGTTTTCTCTCCAAAAAATATGTCATAATACCAGGTTTTAAGGAAATCCCTCATTTTGCGGAATTATCTTGTTTTTCCTAAACAACATGTTGTAACTCGAAAAGCTTTGGTGTTGCGTGTATGTCTAGGCGTGTAGCCTCAAAAGCGAACGCACAGGAGAGTTTTCTCTCAAAAGAATATGCAAGAATACCACATTATAAGTAAATACAGTGTGGCAGAGTAAAGACAAATACATACGAATTTGAAATACTTAAACTTTACGAGAAGAAATAATGCATCTTGCAAAATTATCTTGTTTTTTCCTAAACAAGACATTGTAACTCGAAAAGATTTGGTGTTGCGTGTATGTTTATGCGTGTAGCCTCAAAGCGGAACGCACAGGAGAGTTTTCTCTCGAAAAAATATGTCAGAATACCACGTTTTAAGGAAATCCCACATCTTGCGGAATTATCTTGTTTTTCCTAAACAGCAGGTTGTAACTCGAAAAGCTTTGCTGCTGCGTGTATGTCTAAGCGTGTAGCCTCAAAAGAGAATGCACAGGAGGGTTTTCTCTCAAAAGAATATGTAAGAATACTACGTTATAAGGAAATACAGTGTTGCAGAGAAAAGACAAATATGTATGTATTAGAAATACTTAAACTTCACAAGAAGTAATAACGCATCGTGCAAAATTATCTTGTTTTTCCTTAACAACACGTTGTAACTCGATAAGTTTGGTGTTGTGTGTATGTCTAAGTGTGTAGCCTCAAAAGAGAAAGCACAGGAGAGTTTTCTCTCGGAAGAATATGTAAGAATACCACGTTACAAGGAAATACAGTGTGCAGAGTAAAGTCAAATACGTATGTATTAAGAAATACTTAAACTTTAAGAGAAGAAATAACGCATCATACAAAATTATCTTGTATTTTCTAAACAACGCGTTGTAACTGGAAAAGGTTTGGTGTTGCGTGTTTGTCTAAGCGTGTAGCCTCAAAAGAGAACGCACAGGAGAGTTTTCTCTCGAAAAGAAATGACAGTTTACCACATTTGAAGGAAATTACGCATCTTGCGAAATTATCTTAGTTGTCCTAAACAACAGGTTGTAAATCGAAAAGCATTTGTCCTGCGTGTATGTCTAAGTATGTAGCCTCAAAACAGAACGCACAGGAGAGTTTTCTCCCAAAACAATATGTCAGAATACCACGTTTTAAGGAAATCCCGCATCTTGCAAAATTATCTTCTTTTTCCTAAACAACACGTTGTAACTCGAAAAGCTTTGGTGTTGCATGTATGTCTAAGCATGTAGCCTCAGAAGAGAAAGCACAGGAGAGTTTTTTCTCGAAAAAAATATGTAAGAAAGCCACGTTATAAGGAAATACAGTGTTGCAGAGTAAAGACAAATACGTACTTATTGGAAATACTTAAACTTTACATGAAGAAATAACGCATCCTGCAAAATTATCTTGTATATACTAAACAACTTGTTGTAACTCGAAAAGAATTGGTGGTGTGTGTATGTCTAAGCGTGTAGCCTCAGAAGAGAACGCACAGGAGAGTTTTCTCTCGAAAGAATATGTAAGAATACCACGTTACAAGGAAATACAGTGTTGCAGAGTAAAGTCAAATACGTATGTATTAAGAAATACTTAAACTTTAAGAGAAGAAATAACGCATCGTACAAAATTATCTTGTATTTTCTAAACAACGCGTTGTAACTGGAAAAGATTTGGTGTTGCGTGTATGTCTAAGCGTGTAGCCTGAAAAGAGAACGCACAGGAGAGTTTTCTCTCGAAAAGAAATGACAGATTACCACATTTGAAGGAAATCACACATCTTTCGAAATTATCTTGCTTGTCCTAAACAACAGGTTGTAAATCGAAAAGCATTTGTCCTGTGTGTATGTCTAAGTGTGTAGCCTCAAAACAGAACGCACAGGAGAGTGTTCTCCCAAAACAATATGTCAGAATACCACGTTTTAAGGAAATCCCGCATCTTGCAAAATTATCTAGTTTTTTCTAAACAACATGTTGTAACTCGAAAAGCTTTGGTGTTGCGTGTATGTCTAAGCATGTAGCCTCAGAAGAGAAAGCACAGGAGAGTTTTTTCTCGAAAAAATATGTAAGAAAGCCACGTTATAAGGAAATACAGTGTTGCAGAGTAAAGACAAATACGTACTTATTGGAAATACTTAAACTTTACGTGAAGAAATAACTCATCCTGCAAAATTATCTTGTATATCCTAAACAACTTGTTGTAACTCGAAAAGGTTTGGTGGTGCGTGTATGTCTAAGCGTGTAGCCTTAGAAGAGAACGCACAGGAGAGTTTTCTCTAGAAAGAATATGTAAGAATACCAAGTTACAAGGAAATACAGTGTTGCAGAGTAAAGTCAAATACGTATGTATTAAGAAATACTTAAACTTTAAGAGAAGAAATAACGCATCGTACAAAATTATCTTGTATTTTCTAAACAACGCGTTGTAACTGGAAAAGATTTGGTGTTGCGTGTATGTCTAAGCGTGTAGCCTGAAAAGAGAACGCACAGGAGAGTTTTCTCTCGAAAAGAAATGACAGATTACCACATTTGAAGGAAATCACACATCTTGCGAAATTATCTTGCTTGTCCTAAACAACAGGTTGTAAATCGAAAAGCATTTGTCCTGTGTGTATGTCTAAGTGTGTAGCCTCAAAACAGAACGCACAGGAGAGTGTTCTCCCAAAACAATATGTCAGAATACCACGTTTTAAGGAAATCCCGCATCTTGCAAAATTATCTAGTTTTTTCTAAACAACATGTTGTAACTCGAAAAGCTTTGGTGTTGCGTGTATGTCTAAGCATGTAGCCTCAGAAGAGAAAGCACAGGAGAGTTTTTTCTCGAAAAAATATGTAAGAAAGCCACGTTATAAGGAAATACAGTGTTGCAGAGTAAAGACAAATACGTACTTATTGGAAATACTTAAACATTACGTGAAGAAATAACTCATCCTGCAAAATTATCTTGTATATCCTAAACAACTTGTTGTAACTCGAAAAGGTTTGGTGGTGCGTGTATGTCTAAGCGTGTAGCCTTAGAAGAGAACGCACAGGAGAGTTTTCTCTCGAAAGAATATGTAAGAATACCACGTTACAAGGAAATACAGTGTTGCAGAGTAAAGACAAATACGTATGTATTAGAAATACTTAATCTTTACGAGAAGAAATAACGCATCTTACTAAATTTTCTTGTATTTCCTAAACAACGCATTGTAACTCGAAAAGATTTGGTGTTGCATGTATGTCTAAGCATGTAGCCTCAAAAGAGAACGCACAGGAGTGTTTTCTCTTGAAAAAATATGTCAGAATACCATGTTTTAAGGAAATTCCGCATCTTGCGGAATTATCTTGTTTTCCTATACAACATGTTGTATCTCGAAAATCTTTGGTGTTGCGTGTATGTCTAAGCGTGCAGCCTCAAAGGAGAACTCACAGGAGAGTTTTCTCTCGAAAGAATATGTAAGAACTCCATGTTACAAGGAAATACAGTGTTGCAGAGTAAAGACCAATACGTATGTATTAGAAATGCTTAAACTTTACAAGAAGAAATAACGCATCATACAAAATTATCTTGTATTTCCTAAACAACGCGCTGTAACTCGAAAAGATTTGGTGTTGCGTGTATGTATAAGCGTGTAGCCTCGAAAGAGAACGCACAGGAGAGTTTCTCTCGAAAGAACATGTCAGAATACCACGTTAAAAGGAAATACAGTGTTGCAGTGTAAAGACAAATACGTACTTATTAGAAATAGTTAAATTTTATGAGAAGAAATAACTCTCCATACAAAATTATCTTGTATTTACTAAACAACAAGTTTAAATTCGAAAAGATTTGGGGTTACGTGTATGTCTAAGCATGTAACCTCAAATGAGAATGCACAGGAGAGTTTTCCCTCGAAAAATATGTCAGAATACCACGTTTTCAGGAAATCCCGCATCTTGAGAAATTATCATGTTTTTCCTTAACAACACGTTGTAACTCGAAAAGCTATGGTGTTGCATGTATGTCTTAGCTTGCAGCCTCAAAAGAGAAAGAACAGGAGAGTGTTCACTTGAAAGAATATGTAAGAATACCACGTTATAAGGAAATACAGTGTTGCAGAGTAAAGACAAATACTTACTTATTGGAAATACTTAAACTTTACTAGAAGAAATAACGCATCGGGCAAAATTATCTTGTTTTTCCTAAACAATAAGTTGTACCTCGAAAGTATTTGGTGTTGTGTGTATGTCTAAGCTCATAGCCTCAAAAGGGAACGCACAGGAGAGTTTTCTCTCGAAAAATTATGTCAGAATACCACCTTTTAAGGAAATCCCGCATCTTGCGAAATTATCTTCTTTTTTCTAAACAACACGATGTAACTCGAAAAGCTTTGGTGTTGCGTGTATGTCTAAGCATGCAGCCTCAAAAGAGAAGGCAGAAGAGAGTTTTTTCTCGAAAGAATATGTAAGAATACCACTTTAAAAGGAAATAGAGTGTTGCAAATTAAAGTCAAATACAAACATATTAGAAATACTTAAACGTTACGAGAAAAATATCTCATCGTACAAAATTATCTTGTATGTCCTAAACAACACGTTGTAACTCGAAAAGATTTGGAGTTGCGTGTATGTCTAAGCATGGAGCCTCAAAAGAGAATGCTCAGGAGAGGTTTCACTCGAAAGAATATGTAAGAATACCACGTTAAAAGGAAATACAGTGTTGCAGATTAAAGTAAAATACATACGTACTGGAAATACTTAAACTTTATGAGAAGAAATAACGCATCGTGCAAAATTATCTTGTTTTTCCTAAATAACACGTTGTAACTCGAAAAGATTTTGTGTTCAATGTATGTCTAAGCTTCTAGCCTCAAAAGTGGAAAGCACAGGAGAGTTTCCTCTCGAAAAAGCATGTCAGAATACCCGGTTTTAAGGAAATCGCGCATCGTGCAAAATTATCGTTTTTCCTAAACAACACGTTGTAAATTGAAAAGCTTTGGTTTGCGTGTATGTCTAAGCGTGTAGACTCAAAATCGAATGCATAGGAGAGTTTAAACTCGAAAGAATATGTAAGAATACCATGTTATAAGCAAATACAGTGTTGCAGTGTAAAGACAAATACGTACATATTAGAAATACTTAAACTTTATGAGAAGAAATAACGCATCGTACAAAATTATCTTGTATATCCTGAACAACACGTTGTAACCTGAAAAGATTTGGTGTTGCTTGTAAGTCTAAATGTGTAGCCTGAAAAGAGAACCCACAGGAGACTTTTCTCTCGGAAAAATATGTCAGAATACCACGTTTTATGGAAATTCCGCATCTTGCGAAATTATCTTGTTTTTCCTAAATAACACGTTGTAACTCAAAAAGCTTTGGTATTGCGTGTATGTCTAAGCATGTAGCCTCAGAAGAGAATGCACTGGAGAGTTTTCTCTCGAAAGAATATGTCAGAATACCACGTTACAAGGAAATACATTGTTGCAGAGTAAAGACAAATACATATTAAAAAATGGGGTACAGAGTTAAACAAAGAATTCTCACCTGAAGAACTTCGGATGGCGGAGAAGCATCTTAAAAAATGCTCAACTTCATTAGTCATTAGGGAAATGCAAATCAAAACAACCCTAAGATTTCATCTTACACCAGTCAGAATGGCTAAGATTAAAAATTCAGGAGACAGCAGGTGCTGGAGAGGGTGTGGAGAAAGAGGAACAGTCCTCCACTGCTGGTGGGGTTGCAAATTGGTACAACCACTCTGGAAAGCAGTCTGGCGGTTCCTCCGAAAACTGGGCACCTCACTTCCAGAAGATCCTGCTATACCACTCCTGGGCATATACCCAGAGGATTCCCCACCATGTAATAAGGATACAGGCTCTACTATGTTCATAGCAGCTGTATTTATAATTGCCAGATGCTGGAAAGAACCCAGGTATCCCTCAACAGAAGAGTGGATGCAAAAAATGTGGTATATCTACACAATGGAGTACTATTCAGCCATTAGAAACAATGAATTCATGAAATTCTTAGGCAAATGGATGGAGCTAGAGAACATCATACTAAGTGAGGTAACCCAGACTCAAAAGGTGAATCATGGTATGCACTCACTAATAAGTGGTTATTAACCTAGAAAACTGGAATACCCAAAACATAATCCACACATCAATTGAGATACAAGAAGAAAGCAGGAGTGGTCCCTGGTTCTGGAAAGACTCAGTGAAACAGTATTTGGCAAAACCAGAACGGGGAACTAGGAAGGGGTGGGAGGGAGGACAGGGGAAGAGAAGGGGGCTTACGGGAATTTTGGGGAGTGGGGGAGCTAGAAAAGGGGAAATCATTTGAAATGTAAATAAATTATATCGAATAAAAAAAAAGAATAGTAATGATGATGATAATGATAATAAATAATAATGATAAAAAAAATACTTAAACTTTACGAGAAGAAATAAGGCTCCATAAAAAATTATCATGTATTTCCTAAACAACAAGTTGAAATTCTAAAAGATTTGGTGTTGCCTGTATGTCTAAGCTTGTAGCCACAAAAGAGAATACACAGGAGAGTTTTCTCTCAAAAAATATGTCATAATACCACGTTTTAAGGAAATCCCAAATCGTGTGATATTATCTTGTTTTTCCTAAACAACAAGTTGAAATTCGAAAAGATTTGGTGTTGCATGTATGTCTAAGCTTGTAGCCGCAAAGGAGAACGCACAGGAGAGTTTTCTCTCAAAAAAATATGTCAGAATACTACGTTTTAAGTAAATCCAGCATCGTGCGAAATTATCTTGTTTTTCCTAAACAACACGTTGTAACTCGATAAGCTTTGGTGTTGCGTGTATGTCTAAGGGTGCAGCCTCAAAAGAGAATGCAAAGGAGAGTTTTCTCTCGAAAGAATATGTAATAATACCAAGTAACAAGGAAATACAGTGCTGCAGTGTAAAGACAAATGCATACGTATTAGAAATACTTAAACTTTATGAGAAGAAATAACGCATCGTACAAAATTATCTTGTATTTCCTAAACAACACGTTGTAACTCGAAAGGATTTGGTGTTGTGTGTATGTCTAAGCGTGTAGCCTCAAAAGAGAACGCACAGGGGAGTTTTGTCTCAAAAAAATATGTCAGAATACCACGTTTTTAGGAAATCCCGGATCGTGTGAAATTATCTTGTTTTTCCTAAACAACACGTTGTAACACGAAATGCTTTGGTGTTGCATGTAGGTCTAAGCGAATAGCCTCAAAAGAGAACGCAGAGGAGAGTTTTCTCTTGAATGAATATGTAAGAATACCACGTTATAAGGAAATACAGTGTTGCAGAGTAAAGAGAAATACATACATATTGGAAATACTTAAACTTTACGAGAAGAAATAACGCATCGTGCAAAATTATCTTGTTTTTCCTAAACAACACATTGTAACTCAAAGAGATTTGGTGTTGCGTGTGTGTCTAAGCATGTAGCCTCAAAAGAGAACGCACAGGAGATTTTTCTCTCGAAAAATATGTCAGAATACCATGTTTTATGGAAATCCCTCATCGTGCAAAATTATTTTGGTTTTCCTAAACAATACATTTTAACTCGAAGTGATTTGGTGTTGCGTGTATGTCTAAGCATGTAGCCTCAAAGAGAACGCACAGGAGATTTTTCTCTCGAAAAATATGTCAGAATACCACGTTTTAAGGAAATCCCTCATCATGAAAAATTATTTTGTTTTTCCTAAACAACGCGTTGTAACTCGAAAAGGTTTGTTGTTGCCTGTATATCTAAGCATGTAGCCTCTAAAGAGAACGCACAGGAGAGTTTTCTCTTGAAAAAATATTTCAGAGTACCACGTTTTAAGGAAATCCTGCATCGTGCGAAATTATCTTGTTTTTCCTAAACAACACGTTGTAACTCGAAAAGCTTTGGTGTTGCGTGTATGTCTTAGCTTGCAGCCTCAAAAGAGAAAGCACAGGAGAGTTTTCACTCGAAAGAATATGTAAGAATACCACGTTATAAGGAAATACAGTGTTGCAAATTAAAGACAAATATGCACTTATTGGAAATACTTAAACTTTACGAGAAGAAACAACGCATCATGCAAAATTATCTTGTTTTTCCTAAATAACACGTTGTAACTCGAAAAGATTTGGTGTTGCGTGTATGTCGAAATGTGTAGTCTCAAAAGAGAACCCACAGGAGTATTTTCTCTCGAAAAAATATGTCATAATACCATGCTTTAAGGAAATAGCGCATCATGCGAAATTATCTTGGTTTTCCTAAACAACACCTTTTAACTCGAAAAGCTTTGGTATTGCGTGTATGTCTAAGGATGTAGCCTCAAAAGAGAACGCACAGGAGAGTTTTCTCTCGAATGAATATGTAAGAATTCCATGTTATAACGGAGTACAGTGTTGCAGAATAAAGACAAATACGTACCTATTAGAAATACTTAAAATTTAGGAGAAGAAATAACGCATCATGCAAAATTATCTTGTTTTACCTAAATAACACGTTTTAACTCGAAAAGATTTGGTGTTGCATGTATGACAAAGCACGTAGCCTCAAAAGAGAACGCACAGGAGAATTTTCTCTAGAAAAATATATCAGAATACCACGTTTTAAGGAAATCCAGCATTGTGCGATATTAACATGTTTTTCCTAAACAATACGTTTTAATTAGAAAAGCTTTGGTGTTGTGCGTATGTCTAAGTGTGTAGCCTCAGAAGAGAATGCACAGGAGAGTTTTCTCTGGAAAAAATATATCGCAACACCACGTTACAAGGATATACAGTGTTGCAGAGTAAAGACAAATACGTACCTATTAGAAATACTTAAACATTATGGGAAGAAATAACGCTGCATACAAAATTATCTTGTATTTCCTAAACAACAAGTTGATATTCGAAAAGATTTGGTGTTATGTGTATGTGTAAGCTTGTAGATGCAAAAGAGAATGCACAGGAGAGTTTTCTCTCGAAAAAAAAATGTCAGAATTCCACATTTTAAAGAAATCCCGCATCGTGCGAAATTATCTTGTTTTTCCTGAACAGCACGTTGTAACTCGAAAAGCTTTGGTTTTGAGTGTTTGTATAAGGGTGAAGCCTCAAAAGAGAACGCACAGGAGTGTTCTCTCTCGAAAGAATATGTAAGAATAACACGTCTTAAGGAAATCCCGCATCTTGCAAAATTATCTTGTTTTTCCTTAACAACACATTGTATCTAGAAAAGCTTTGGTGTTGCCTGTATGTCTAAGCGTGCAGCCTCAAAAGAGAACGCACAGGAAAATTTTCTCTCGAAAGAATATGTAAGAATACCACGTTACAAGGAAATACAGTGTTGCAGAGTAAATACAAATACATACATATTAGAAATACTTAAACTTTATGAGAAGAAATAACGCAACGTACAAAATTATCTTGTATTTCCTAAACAACACGTTGTAACTCTAAAAGATTCGGTGTTGCGAGTAAGTCTAAGCGTGTAGCCTCAAAAGAGAACGCACCAAAGAGTTTTCTCTCAAAAGAATATGTAAGAATTCCACATTATAAGGAAATACAGTGTTGCAGTGTAAAGACAAATACGTATGTATTAGAAATACTTAAGCTTTACGAGAAGAAATAATGCATCATACAAAATTATCTTGTATTCCCTAAACAACATGTTGTAACTCGAAATGATTTGGTTCTGCGTGTATGTCTAAGCATGTAGCCTCAAAAGAGAACACAGAAGGAGAGTTTTTTTTCGAAAAAATATGTCAGAATACCACTTTTTTTAGGAAATCCCGCATCGAGCGAAATTATCCTGTTTTTCCTAAACAACACGTTGTACCTCGAAAAGCTTTGTTGTTGCGTGTATATCTTAGTGTGTAGCCTCATAAGAGAACACCCAGGAGAGTTTTTACTCGAAAGAATATGTAAGAATACCACGTTATAAGGAAATACAGTGTTGCAGATTAAAGACAAATACGTACATATTGGAAATACTTAAATTGTACAAGAAGAAATAATGCGTCGTGCAAAATTATCCTGTTTTTCCTAAATAACACGTTGTAACTTGAAAAGATTTGCTGTTGCGTGTATGTCTAAGCTGGTAGCCTCAAAAGAGAATGCACAGGAGAGTTTTCTCTCGAAAAAATATGTCAGAATACCACGTTTTAAAGAAATCCCGCATCGTGCGAAATTATCTTGTTTTTCCTAAACAACACGTTGTACCTCGAAAAGCTTTGGTGTTGCATCTATGTCTTAGAATGCAGCCTCGTAAGAGAATGCACAGGAAAATTTTCACTCGAAAGAATATGTAAGAATACCACATTTAAAGAAAATACCGTGTTGCACATTAAAGACAAATACGTACGTATTAGAAATACTTAAACGTTATGAGAAGAAATAAAGCATCGTAAAAAATTATGTTGTATTTCCTAAACAACACGTTGTAACTCGAAAAGATTCGGTGTTCCGTGTATGTCTAAGCATGTAGCCTCAAAAGAGAATGCACAGGAGAGTTTTCTCTCGAAAGAATATGTATGAATTCCACGTTATAATCGAATACAGTGTTGCAGAGTAAAAACAAATACATATGTATTAGAAATACTGAAACTTTATGAGAAGAAATAACGCATCATGCAAAATTATCTTCTTTTTCCTAAACAACACGTTGTAACTCGAAAAGATTTGGTGTTCGTGTATGACTAAGCATGTAGCCTCAAAAGAGAACGCACAGGAGAGTTTTCTCTCGAAAAATATGTCAGAATACCACATTTTAAGGAAATCCAGCATTGTGCAAGATTAACATGTTTTTCCTAAACAATACGTTTTAATTAGAAAAGCTTTGGTGTTGTGCGTATGTCTAAGTGTGTAGCCTCAGAAGAGAATGCACAGGAGAGTTTTCTCTGGAAAAAATATATCGCAACACCACGTTACAAGGATATACAGTGTTGCAGAGTAAAGACAAATACGTACCTATTAGAAATACTTAAACATTATGGGAAGAAATAACGCTGCATACAAAATTATCTTGTATTTCCTAAACAACAAGTTGATATTCGAAAAGATTTGGTGTTGCGTGTATGTGTAAGCTTGTAGATGCAAAAGAGAATGCACAGGAGAGTTTTCTCTCGAAAAAATATTTCAGAATTCCACATTTTAAAGAAATCCCGCATAGTGCGAAATTATCTTGTTTTTCCTAAACAACACGTTGTAACTCGAAAAGCTTTGGTTTTGAGTGTTTGTATAAGGGTGAAGCCTCAAAAGAGAATGCACAGGAGTGTTCTCTCTCGAAAGAATATGTAAGAATAACACGTCTTAAGGAAATCCCGCATCTTGCAAAATTATCTTGTTTTTCCTTAACAACACATTGTATCTCGAAAAGCTTTGGTGTTGCCTGTATGTCTAAGCGTGCAGCCTCAAAAGAGAACGCACAGGAGAATTTTCTCTCGAAAGAATATGTAAGAATACCACGTTACAAGGAAATACAGTGTTGCAGAGTAAATACAAATACGTACATATTAGAAATACTTAAACTTTATGAAAAGAAATGACGCAACGTACAAAATTATCTTGCATTTCCTAAACAACACGTTGTAACTCTAAAAGATTCGGTGTTGCGAGTATGTCTAAGCGTGTAGCCTCAAAAGAGAACGCACCGGAGAGTTTTCTCTCAAAAGAATATGTAAGAATTCCACGTTATAATGAAATACAGTGTTGCAGTGTAAAGACAAATACATATGTATTAGAAATACTTAAGCTTTACGAGAAGAAATAATGCATCATACAAAATTATCTTGTATTCCCTAAACAACACGTTGTAACTCGAAATGATTTGGTTCTGCGTGTATGTCTAAGCGTGTAGCCTCAAAAGAGAACACAGAAGGAGAGTTTTCTCTCGAAAAAATATGTCAGAATACCACTTTTTTAGGAAATCCCGCATCGAGCGAAATTATCCTGTTTTTCCTAAACAACACGTTGTACCTCGAAAAGCTTTGTTGTTGCGTGTATGTCTTAGTGTGCAGCCTCATAAGAGAACACCCAGGAGAGTTTTTACTCGAAAGAATATGTAAGAATACCACGTTATAAGGAAATACAGTGTTGCAGATTAAAGACAAATACGTACGTATTAGAAATACTTAAACTTTACCAGAAAAAATAACGCATTGTGCGAAATTATCTTGTTTTTCCTAAATAACACTTTATAACTTGAAAAGATTTTGTGTTGAGTGTATGTCTTAGCGTGCAGCCTCAAAAGAGAACGCACAGGAGAGTTTTCACTCGAAAAAATATGTAAGAATACCATGTTATAAGGAAATACAGTGTTGCAGATTAAAGACAAATACGTACATATTAGAAATACTTAAACTTTACAAGAAAAAATAGCGCATTGTGCGAAATTATCTTGTTTTTCCTAAATAACACTTTGTAACTTGAAAAGATTTTGTGTTGAGTGTATGTGTTAGCTTGAAGCCTCAAAAGAGAACGCACAGGAGAGTTTTCACTCGAAAAAATATGTAAGAATACCACGTTATAAGGAAATACAGTGTTGCAGATTAAAGACAAATACGTACATATTGGAAATACTTAAATTTTACAAGAAGAAATAATGCGTCGTGCAAAATTATCTTGTTTTTCCTAAATAACACGTTGTAACTTGAAAAGATTTGCTCTTGTGTGTATGTCTAAGCTGGTAGCCTCAAAAGAGAATGCACAGGAGAGTTTTCTCTCGAAAAAATATGTCAGAATACCACGTTTTAAGGAAATCCCGCATCGTGCGAAATTATCTTGTTTTTCCTAAACAACACGTTGTACCTCGAAAAGCTTTGGTGTTGCGTGTATGTCTTAGAATGCAGCCTCGTAAGAGAATGCACAGGAAAATTTTCACTCGAAAGAATATATAAGAATACCACGTTTTAAGAAAATACCGTGTTGCAGATTAAAGACAAATACGTACGTATTAGAAATACTTAAACTTTATGAGATGAAATAAAGCATCGTAAAAAATTATCTTGTATTTCCTAAACAACACCTTGTAACTCGAAAAGATTCGGTGTTGCGTGTATGTCTAAGCATGTAGCCTCAAAAGAGAATGCACAGGAGAGTTTTCTCTCGAAAGAATATGTATGAATTCCACGTTATAATGGAATACAGTGTTGCAGAGTAAAAACAAATACATATGTATTAGAAATACTGAAACTTTATGAGAAGAAATAACACATCATGCAAAATTATCTTCTTTTTCCTAAACAACACGTTGTAACTCGAAAAGATTTGGTGTTCGTGTATGACTAAGCATGTAGCCTCAAAAGAGAACGCACAGGAGAGTTTTCTCTCGAAAAATATGTCAGAATACCACATTTTAAGGAAATCCAGCATTGTGCGAGATTATCTAGTTTTTCCTAAACAACAAGTTTTAACTCAAAAAGCTTTGGTATTGCGTGAATATCTAAGTGTGTAGCCACATAAGAGAACGCACAGGAGAGTTTTCTTTTGAAAGAATATGTCAGAATACCATGCTACAAGGAAATACAGTGTTTCAGTGTAAAGACAAATACGTACGTATTAGAAATACTTAAAGTTTACGAGAAGAAATAACGCTCCATAAAAATTTATCTTGCATTTCCTAAACAACAAGTTGAAATTCGAAAAAAATTGGTGTTGCGTGTATGGCTAAGCTTGTAGCTGCAAAAGACAATGCACAGGAGAGTTTTCTCTCGAAAAAATATGTCAGAATACCACGTTTTAAGGAAATCCTGCATCATGCGAAATTATCTTGTTTTTCCTAAACAACACGTTGTAACTCGAAAAGCTTTGGTGTTGAGTGTATGTATAAGGGTGCAGCCTCAAAAGAAAATGCACAGGAGTGTTTTCTCTCGAAAGAATATGTAAGAATAACCCGTTTTAAAGAAATCCCGCATCTTGCGGAATTATCTTGTTTTTCCTTAACAACACGTTGTATCTCAAAAAGCTTTGGTGTTGCCTGTATGTCTACGTGTGCAGCCTCAAAAGAGAACGCACAGGAGAATTTTCTCTCGAAAGAATATGTAAGAATACCACGATACAAGGAAATACAGTGTTGCAGAGTAAAGACAAATAAGTACATATTGGAAATACTTAAACTTTACAAGAAGAAATAACGCATCATGCAAAATTATCTTGTTTTTCCTAAATAACACGTTGAAACTTGAAAAGATTTGGTGTTGCGTGTATGTCTAAGCTGGTAGCCTCAAAGGAGAATGCAAAGGAGAGTTTTATCTTGAAAAAATATGTCAGAATACCACGTTTTAAGGAAATCCCGCATCGTGCGAAATTATCGTGTTTATCATAAAACAACACGTTGTAACTCGAACAGCTTTGGTGTTGCGTGTATGTCTAAATGTGTAGCCTCAAATGAGAACGCACAGGAGAGTTTTCTCTCGAAAGAATATGTAAGAATACCATGTTACATGGAAATACAATGTTGCAGAGGAAAGACAAATACATACATATTTGAAATACTTAAACACCGGAAGAAATAATGAATCGTACAAAATTATCTTGTATTTCCTAAACATCACGTTTTAACTCGAAAGGATTTGGTGTTGTGTGTACGTCTAAGCATGTAGCCTCAAAAGAGAATGCACAGGAGAGTTTACTCTTGAAAAAATATGTCAGAATAGCACGATATTAGGAAATCCCGCATCGTGCGAAAATATCTTGTTTTTCCTAAACAACACGTTGTACCTCGAAAAGCTTTGGTGTTGCGTGTATGTCTAAGCGTGCAGCCTCAAAGGGAACGCACAGGAGAGTTTTCTCTCGAAACAATATGTAAGAATACCACGTTATAAGGAAATACAGTGTTGCAGAGTAAAGACAAATACATACGTATAGGAAATACTTAAACGTTACGAGAAGATATAACGCATCATGCAAAATTATCTTGTATTTCCTAAACAACACGTTGTAACTCGAAAAGATTTGGTGTTGCGTGTATGTCTAAGCGTGTAGCCTCAAAAGAAAACGCACAGGAGAATTTCCTATCGAAAAAATATGTCAGAATACCACGTTTTAAGGAAATCCCTGATCATGCGAAATTATCTTGTTTTTCCTAAACAACACGTTGTACCTCGAAAAGCTTTGGAGTTGTGTGTATGTCTTAGCGTGCAGCCTCATAAGAGAACGCACAGGAGAGATTTCACTCGAAAGAATTTGTAAGAATACCACGTTATAAGAAAATACCATGTTGCAGATTAAAGACAAATACGTACGTATTGAAAATACTTAAAAATTACGAGAAGAAATAACGCATCGTGCAAAATTATCTTGTTTTTCCTAAATAACACATTGTAACTCGAAAAGATATTGTGTTGCGTGTATGTGTAAGCTTTTAGCCTCAAAAGAGAACGCACAGGAGAGTTTTCTCTCGAAAAAACAGGTCAGAATACCCCGTTTTAAGGAAATCGCGCATCGTGCGAAATTATTTTGTTTTTCCTAAACAACACGTTGTAACTTGAAAAGCTTTGGTGTTGCGTGTTTGTCTAAGCATGTAGTCTCAAAAGAGAACACACAGGAGTGTTTACTCTCAAAAGAATATGTAAGAATACCACGTTATAAGCAAATACAGTGTTGCAGATTAAAGACAAATATGTACATATTAGAAATACTTAAACTTTACTAGAAGAAATAACGCATCGTACAAAATTATTTGTATATCCTAAACAACACGTTGTAACTCGAAAAGGTTTGGTGTTGCTTGTAAGTCTAAATGTGTAGCCTCAAAAGAGAACCCACAGGAGAATTTTTATCGAAAAACTATGTCAGAATTCCACGTTTTAACGAAATCCCGCATCGTGCGAAATTATCTTGTTTTTCCTAAACAACACGTTGTAACTCGAAATGATTTGGTGTTTCGTGTATGTCTAAGCATGTAGCCTCAAAGTGGAATGAAGAGGAGAATTTTCTCTCGAAAGAATATGTAAGAATATAACGTTATAACGAAATACAGTGTTGCAGAGTAAAGACAAATACGTACATATTAGAAATACTTAAAATTTACCAGAAGAAATAACGCATCGTGCAAAATTATCTTGTTTTTCCTAAACAACACGTTGTAACATGAAAAGATTTGGTGTTGCGTGTATGTCTAAATGTGTAGCCTCAAAAGCGAACCCACAGGAGAATTTCCTATCGAAAAAATATGTCAGAATACCACGTTTAAGGAAATACCGCATCATGCGAAATTATCTTGTTTTTCCTAAACAACACGTAGTAACTCGAAAAGCTTTGGTGTTTCGTGTATGTCTAAGCATGTAGCCTCAAATAGAACACACAGGAGAGTTTTCTCTTGAAAGAATATGTAAGAATACCACGTTATAAAGAAATCCAGTGTTACAGAGTAAATACAAATACGTACATATTAGAAATACTTACACTTTATGAGAAGAAATAACGCAATGTAAAAAATTATCTTGTATTTTCTAAATAACCCGTTGTAACTCAAAAATATTCGGTGTGAGTGTATGTCTAAGTGTGTAGCCTCAAAAGAGAACGCACAGGAGAGTTTTCTCTCGAAAGAATATGTAAGAATTTCACATTACAACGGAACAGTGTTGCAGAGTAAAAACAAATACATACGTATTAGAAATACTGAAACTTTACGAGAAGAAATAAGGTATCATGCAAAATTATCTTCTTTTTCCTAAACAACACATTGTAACTCGAAAAGATTTGGTGTTGCGTGTATGACTAAGCATGTAGCCTCAAAAGAGAATGCACAGGAGTGTTTTCTCTCGAAAAATATGTCAGAATACCATGTTTTAAGGAAATCCAGCAATGTGTGAAATTGTTGTTTTTCCTAAACAACATGTTTTAACTAGAAAAGCTTTGGTGTTGCGTGTATGTCTAAGTGTGTAGCCTCAGAAGCGAACGCACAGGAGAGTTTTCTTTCGAAAGAATATGTCAGATTACCATGTTACAAGGAAATACAGTGTTTCAGAGTAAAGACAAATACGTACCTATTAGAAATACTTAAAGTTTACGAGAAGAAATAACGATCCATACAAATTTATCTTGTATTTCCTAAACAACAAGTTGAAATTGGAAAAGATTTGTTGTTGCATGTATGTCTAAGCTTGTAGCCACAAAAGACAACGCACCAGAGAGTTTTCTCTCGAAAAAATATGTCAGAATACCACGTTTTAAGGAAATCTCGCATCGTGCGAAATTATCTTGTTTTTCCTAAACAACACGTTGTAACTCGAAAAGCTTTGGTGTTGAGTGTATGTATAAGGGGGCAGCCTCAAAAGAGAACGCACAGGAGTGTTTTCTCTCAAAAGAATATGTAAGAATAACACGTTTTAAGGAAATCCCGCATCTTGCGAATTTATCTTGTTTTTCCTTAACAACACTTTGTATCTCGAAAAGCTTTGGTGTTGCCTGTATGTCTAAGCGTGCAGCCTCAAAAGAGAACGCACAGGAGAATTTTCTCTCGAAATAATATGTAAGAATACCAGGTTACAAGGAAATACAGTGTTGCAGAGTAAAGACAAATTCGTCCGTATTAGAAATACTTAAACTTTACGAGAAGAAATAATGCATCGTACAAAATTATCTTATTTTTCCTAAACAACACGTTGTAACTCGAAAAGATTTGGTGTTGCGTGTGTGTCTAAGCGTGTAGCCTCTAAAGAGAATGCACAGGAGAGTTTTCTCTCGAAAAAATATGTCAGAATACCACGTTTTAAGGAAATCCCGCATCGTGCGGAATTATCTTGTTTTTCATAAAACAACACGTTGTAACTCAAAAAGCTTTGGTGTTGCGTGTATGTCTAAATGTGTAGCCTCAAAAGAGAACTCACAGGAGAGTTTTCTCTCGAAAGAATATGTAAGAATACCACGTTACAAGGAAATACAGTGTTGCAGAGTAAAGACAAATACATACATATTTGAAATACTGAAACTTTAGGAGAAGAAATAATGCATCGTACAAAATTATCTTGTATTTCCTAAACATCACGTTGTAACTCGAAAAATTTAGTGTTGTGTGTATGTCTAAGCGTGTAGCCTCAAAAGAGAATGCACAGGAGAGTTTTCTCTCGAAACAATATGTAAGAATACCAGGTTACAAGGAAATACAGTTTTGCAGAGTAATGACAAATTCGTACGTATTAGAAATACTTAAACTTTACGAGAAGAAATAACGCATCGTACAAAATTGTCTTGTATTTCCTAAACAACACGTTGGAACTCGAAAAGGTTTGGTGTTTCGTGTATGTTTAAGCGTGTAGCCTCAAAAGAGAACGCACAGGAGAGTTTTCTCTGGAAAAAATATGTCAGAATACCATGTTTTTAGGAATTCCCGCATCGTGCAAAATTATCCTGTTTTTCCTAAACAACACGTTGTACCTCGAAAAGCTTTGGTGTTGCGTGTATGCCTTAGTGTCCAGCCTCATACGAGTATGAACAGGAGAGTTTTCACTCGAAAGAATATGTAAGAATACCACGTTATAAGGAAACACAGTGTTGCAGATTAAAGACAAATACATACGTATTGGAAATACTTAAACTTTACAAGAAGAAATAATGCATCGTGCAAAATTATCTTGTTTTTCCTAAATAACACGTTGTAACTTGAAAAGATTTGCTGTTGCGTGTATGTCTAAGCTGGTAGCCTCAAAAGAGAATGCACAGGAGAGTTTTCTCTCGAAAAAATATGTCAGAATACCACATTTTAAGGAAATCCCGCATCGTTTGAAATTATCTTGTTTTTCATAAAACAACACGTTGTAACTCGAAAAGCTTTGGTGTTGGCTGTAAGTCTAAATGTGTAGCCTCAAAAGAGAACACACAGGAGAGTTTTCTCTCGAAAGAATATGTAAGAATACCATGTTACAAGGAAATACACTGTTGCAGATTAAAGACAAATACATACGTATTGGAAATACTTAAACTTTACTAGAAGAAATAACGCATCGTGCAAAATTATCTTGTTTTCCTAAATAACACATTGTAACTCGAAAAGATTTGGTGTTGCGTGTATGTGTAAGCGTGTAGCCTCAAAAGAGAATGCACATGAGAGTTTACTCTCGAAAGAATATGTAAGAATACCACGTTATAGGCAAATACAGTGTTGCAGAGTAAAGACAAATATGTAGGTATTAGAAATACTTAAACTTTACGAGAAGAAATAACGCATCTTAAAAAATTATCTTGTATATCCTAAGCAACACGTTGTAACTTGAAAAGATTTGGTGATGCTTGTAAGTTTAAATGTGTAGCCTCAAAAGAGAAGCCATAGGAGATTTTTTCTCGAAAAAATATGTCAGAATACCACGTTTTAAGGAAATCCCGCATCGTGCGAAATTATCTTCTTTTTCCTAAACAACACTTTGTAACTCGAAATGATTTGGTGTTGCATGTATGTCTAAGCATGTAGCCTCAAAAGAAAATGAAGAGGAGAATTTTCTCTTGAAAGAATATGTAAGAATACCACGTTATAAGGAAATACAGTGTTGCAGATTAAAGACAAATGCATATGTATTAGAAATACTTAAAATTACGAGAAGAAATAACGCATCGTGCAAAATTATCTTGTTTTTCCTAAACAACACGTTGTAACTCGAAAAGATTTGGTGTTGAGTGTATGTCTAAATGTATAGCCTCAAAAGCAAACCCACAGGAGAATTTCCTCTCGAAAAAATATGTCAGAATACCACGTTTTAAGGAAATACAGCATCATGCGAAATTATCTTGTTTTTCCTAAACAACACACTGTAACTTGAAATGCTTTGATGTTGTGTGCATGTCTAAGCGTGTAGCCTCAAAGAGAATGAAAAGGAGAGATTTCTCTCGAAAGAATATGTAAGAATTCCACGTTATAACGGAATACAGTGTTGTAGAGTAAAGACAAATACGTACGTATTAGAAATACTTAAACTTTATGAGAAGAAATATCGCATCATGCAAAATTATCTTGTTTTTTCTAAACAACACGTTGTAACTCGAAAAGATTTGGTTTTGCGTGTATGACTACGCATGTAGCCTCAAAAGAGAGCGCACAGGAGAGATTTCTATCGAAAAAATATGTCAGAATACCACGTTTTAAAGAAATCCAGCATTGTGCGATATTATCCTGTTTTTTTCCTAAACAACACGTTTTAACTCGAAAAGCTTTGGTGTTGCATGTATGTCTAAGTGTATAGCCTCAGAACAGAATGCATAGGAGAGTTTTCTCTCGAAAGAATATATCAGAACACCACGTTACAAGGAAATACAGTGTTGCAGACTAAAGACAAATACGTACATATTAGAAATACTTAAACTTTACAAGAAGAAATAACGCTCCTTACAAAATTATCATGTACTTCCTAAAGAACAAGTTGAAATTCGAAAAGCTTTAGTGTTGCGTGTTTGTCTAAGCGTGTAGCCTCAAAAGAGAACACACAGGAGAGTTTTCTCTCAAAAGAATATGTGAGAATACCACGTCATAAGGAAATACAGTGTTGCAGAGTAAGGACAAATACGTACGTATTAGAAATACTTAAACTTTGCGAGAAGAAATAACGACACATCCTGCAAAATTATCTTGTATATCCTAAACAACACGTTGTAACTCAAAACGATTTGGTGGTGCGTGTATTTCTAAGCGTGTAGCCTCAAAAGAGAACCCACAGGAGAATTTTCTCTCAAAAAAATACGTCAGAATACCACGTTTTAAGGAAATCCTGCACCGTGCGAAATTATCTTGTTTTTCCTAAACAACACGTTGTAACTCGAAAAGCTTTGATGTTGCATGTATGTCTAAGTGTGTAGACTCAAAGGAGAACTCACAGGAGAGTTTTCTCTCGAAAGAATATGTAAGAATACCACGTTATAAGGAAATACAGTGTTGCAGAGTAAAGACAAATACGTACGTATTAGAAATACTTAAACTTTACAAGAAGAAATAACGCATCATGCAAAATTATCTTGTTTTTCCTAAACAACACGTTGTAACTCGAAAAGATTTGGTGTTGCGTGTATGACTAAGCGTGTAGCCTCAAAAGAGAACGCACAGGAGAGATTTCTATCGAAGGAATATGGCAGAATACCACGTTTTAAGGAAATCCCGCATCTTACAGAATTATCTTGTTTTATCCTAAACAACACGTTTTAACTCGAAAAGCTTTTGTGTTGCGTGTATGTCTAAGTGTGTAGCCTCAGAAGAGAATGCACAGGAGAGTTTTCTCTCGAAGGAATATGTCAGAATACAACGTTTTAATGAAATCCTGCATCTTGCCGAATTATCTTGTTTTATCCTAAACAACACGTTTTGACTCGAAAAGCTTTTGTGTTGCGTGTATGTCTAAGTGTGTAGCCTCAGAAGAGAATGCACTGGAGAGTTTTCTCTCAAAAGAATATGTAAGAATACCACCTTACAAGGAAATACAGTGTTGCAGAGTAACGACAGATACGTATGTGTTAGAAATACTTAAGCTTTACAAGAAGAAATAACGCATCGTACAAAATTATCTAGTATTTCCTAAACACACGTTCTAACTCGAAAAGATTTGGTGTGCGTGTATGTCTAAGCATGTAGCCTCAAAAGAGAATTCACAGGAGAGTTTTCTCTCGAAAAAATATATCAGAATACCACGTTTTAAGGAAATCCCGCATCGTGCGAAATTATCTTATTTTTCCTAAACAACACGTTTTACCTCTAAAAGCTTTAGTGTTGCGTGTTTGTCTAAGTGTGTACCCTCAGAAGAGAACGCACAGTAGAGTTTCTCTGGAAAGAATATGTAAGATTACCACGTTACATGGAAATACAGTGTTGCAGAGTAAAGACAAATACGTACGTATAAGAAATACTTAAAGTTTACGAGAATAAATAACGCATCACAAAAATTATCTTGTATTTCCTAAAGAACACGTTGTAACTCAAAAGATATGCTGTTGCGTGTATGTCTAAGCATGTACCCTGAAAAGAGCATGCACAGGAGAGTTTTCTCTCGAAAAAATATGTCAGAATACCACGTTTTAAGGAAATCCCGCACTGTGCGAAATTATCTTGTTTTTCCTAAACAACACGTTGTAACTCGAAAAGCTTTGATGATGCATGTATATCTAAGTGTGTAGACTCAAAAGAGAACTCACAGGAGAGTTTTCTCTCGAAAGAATATGTAAGAATACCACGTTATAAGGAAATACAGTGTTGCAGAGTAATGACAAATACGTACGTATTAGAAATACTTAAACTTTACAAGAAGAAATAATGTATCGTGCAAAATTATCTTGTTTTTCCTAAACAACACGTTGTAACTTGAAAAGAATTGGTGTTGCGTGTATGACTAAGCATGTAGCCTCAAAAGAGAACGCACAGGAGAGTATTCTCTCGAAGGAATATGTCAGAATACCACGTTTTAAGACAAATACGTATGTATTCGAAATACTTAAACTTTACGAGAAGAAATAACACATCGTACAAAATTATCTTGAATTTCCTAAACAACGCGTTGTAACTCGAAAGGATTTGGTGTTGCGTGTATGTCTAAGCGTGTAGCCTCAAAGGGGAATGCACAGGAGAGTTTTCTCTCAAAAAAAATATGTCAGAATAGCACATTTTAAGGAAATCCCGCATCTTGCGGAATTATCTTGTTTTCCTAAACAACATGTTGTAACTAGAAAAGCTTTGGTGTTGCGTGTATGTCTAAGAGTGTACCCTCAAAAGAGAACGCACATGTTGTAACTCGAAAAGATTTGGTGATGTGTGTATGTCTAAAAGTGTTGCCTCAAAAGAGAACCCACAGGAGAATTTTCTCTCAAAAAAATATGTCAGAATACCACGTTTTAAGGAAATCCTGCTTCGTGCGAAATTATCTTGTTTTTCCTAAACAACACGTTGTATCTCGAAAAGCTTTGGTGTTGTGTGTATGTCTAAGCGTGCAGACTCAAAAGAGAACGCACATCAGAGTTTTCTCTCGCAAGATTATGTAAGAATACCAAGTTACAAGGGAACACAGTTTTGCAGATTAAAGGCAAATACATATATATTAGAAATACTTAAACTTTATGAAAAGATATAACGCATCATACAAAATTATCTTGTATTTCCTAAATAAAAAGTTGTAACTCGAAAAGATTTGGTGTGGCATGTATGGCTAAGCATGTAGCCTCAACAGAGAACGCACAGGAGAGTTTTCTCTTGAAAAAATATGTCAGAATACCACGCTTTAAGGAAATCCCGCATCGTACGAAATTGTCTTTTTTTTCCTAAACAACACGTTGTAACTCGAAAAGATTTGGTGATGCGTGTATGTCTAAGCGTGTACCCTCAAAAGAGAACACACAGGAGAGTTTTCTCTCAAAAGAATATGTAAGAATAACACGTTACAAGGAAATACAGTGTTGCAGAGTAAAGACAAATAGATACGTATTAGAAATACTTAAACTTTATGTGAAGAAATACCGCATCATAAAAATTATCTTGTATTTCCTAAACAATACGTTGTAACTCGAAAAGATTTGGTGTTGCGTGTATGTCTAAGCACGAAGCCTCAAAAGAGCACACACAGGAGAGTTTTCTCTCGAAAAAATATGTCAGAATACCACGTTTTAAGGAAATCCCGCATCGTGCGAAATTATCTTGTTTTTCTTAAACAACAAGTTGTAACTCGAAAAGCTTTGGTTTTGCATGTATGTCTAAGCGTGTAGCCTCAAAAGGGAATGCACAGGAGAGTTTTCTCTTGAAAGAATATGTAAGAATACCACGTTATAAGGAAATACAGTTTTGCAGAGTAAAGACAAATACGTACCTATTGGAAATACTTAAACTTTACAAGAAGAAATAACGCATCGTGCAAAATTATCTTGTTTTTCCAGACAACACGTTGTAACTCGAATAGATTTTGTGTTACATGTATGTCTAAGCTTGTAGACTCAAAAGAGAACGCACAGGAGAGTTTTCTCTCAAAAAATATGTCAGAATACCAGGTTTTAAGGAAATCCCGCATCGTGCGAAATTATCTTGTTTTTCTTAAAAAACACGTTGTAACTTGAAAAGCTTTGGTGTTGTATGTATGCCTAAGCGTGTAGCCTCAAAAGAGAACGCACAGGAGAGTTTTTTCTCGAAAGAATATGTAAGAATACCACATTATAAGGAAATACAGTGTTGCAGAGTAAAGGCAAATACGTACGTATTAGAAATACTTAAACTTTACGAGAAGAAAAAGCGCATTGTGCAAAATTATCATGTTTTTCCAAACAACACGTTCTAACTTGAAAGGATTTGGTGTTTCGTGTATGTCTAAGCGTGTAGCCTCAAAGTAGAATGCACAAGGGTTTTCTTCTCAAAAAATATGTCAGAATACCACGTTTTAAGGAAATCCTGCATAGTGCGAAATTATCTTGTTTTTCCTAAACAATATGTTTTCACTCGAAAAGCTTTGGTGTTGCGTGTATGTCTAAGTGTGTAGACTCAAAAGAGAATGCACAGGAGAGTTTTCTCTTCCAAGAATATGTAAGAAAACCACCTTCCAAGGAAATACAGTTTTGCAGAGTAAAGACAAATACAAAAACGTACATATTAGAAATACTTAAACCTACGAGGAGAAATAATGCATCGTACAAAATTATCTTGTATTTCTTAAACAACAAGTTGTAACTCGAAAAAGATTTGGTGTTGCGTGTATGTCTAAGCATGTAGCCTCAAAAGAGAATGCACAGGAGAGTTTTCTGTGGAAAAAAATATGTCAGAATACCCCTTTTAAGGAAATCCTGCATCATGTGAAATTATCTTGTTTTTCCTAAACAACATGTTTTAACTCGAAATGCTTTCTTGTTGCGTGTATGTCTAAGTGTGTAGCCTTAGAAGAGAATTCACAGGAGAGTTTTCTCTCGCAAGAATATGTAAGAATACCACGTTACAAGGAAATCCATTTTTCTAGAGTAAAGGCAAATACGTAAGTATTAAAAATACTTAAACCTTACGAGAAGAAATAACGCCTGGTAAAAAATTATCTTGTATTTCCTAAACAACACGTTGTAACTTGAAAAGATTTGGTGTGGCGTTTATGTCTAAGCGTGTAGCCTCAAAACAGAATGCATAGGAGAGTTTTCTCTCGAAAAAATATGTCAGAATACCACGTTTAAGGAAATCCAGCATAGTGCGAAATTATCTTGTTTTTCCTAAACAATAAGTTGTAATTCAAAAATATTTGGTGTTGCGTTTATGTCTACGCATGTAGCCACAAAAGAGAACGCACAGGAGAAGTTTCTCTCGAACGAATATGTAAGAATACCACGTTATAAGGTAATACAGAGTTGCAGATTAAAGACAAATATGTAATATTAGAAAAATTTAAACTTTACGAGAAGAAATAACGCATCGTACAAAATTATATTGTATTTCATAAACAACACGTTGTAACTCGATAAGATTTGGTGTTGCGTGTATGTCTAAGCGTTTAGCCTCAAAAGAGAACACACAGGAGAGTTTTCTCTCGAAAAAATATGTCAGAATACCACGTTTTAAGAAAATCCCGCATCGTGCGAGATTATCTTGTTTTTCTTAAACAGCACGTTGTAACTCGAAAAGCTTTGGTCTTGCGTGTATGTCTAAGCGTGTAGGCCTCAAAAGAGAATTCACAGAAGAGTTTTCTCTCGAAAGAATATGTAAGAATACCACGTTATAAGGAAATACAGTGTTGCAGAGTAAAGACAAATAAGTACTTATTGGAAATACTTAAACTTTAAGAGAAGAAATAACGCATCTTACAAAATTATCTTGCTTTTCCTAAACAACACGTTGTAACTCGAGAAGATTTGGTGTTGTGGGTATGTCTAAATGTGTAGCCTCAAAAGAGAACCAACATGTCAATTTTCTCTCAAAAAAATATGTCAGAATCCCACGTTTTAAGGAAATCCTGCGTCGTGCGAAATTATCTTGTTTTTCCTAAACAACACGTTGTAACTCGAAAAGCTTTGGTGTTGCGTGTATGTCTAAGCATGCAGCCTCAAAAGAGAATGCACAGGAGAGTTTTCTCTCGCAAGATTATGTAAGAACACCACGTTACAAGGAAATACAGTGTTGCAGAGTAAAGACAAATACATACATATTAGAAATAGTTAAACTTTACGATAAGAAATAATGCATCATACAAAATTATCTTGTATTTCCTAAACAAACCGTTGTAATTCGAAAAGATTTGATGTGGCGTGTATGTCTAAGCGTGTAGCCTCAAAAGAGAAAGCACAGGACAGTTTTCTCTCGAAAAAATATATCAGAATACTACGTTTTAAGGTAATCACGCATCGTTGGAAATTATCTTGTTTTTCCTAAACAACATGCTGTAACTCCAAAAGATATGGTGTTGCGTGTATGTCTAAACGTGTAGCCTCAAAAGAGGACTCACAGGAGAATTTTCTTTCGGCAAAATATTAAACAACATGCTGTAACTCCAAAAGATATGGTGTTGCGTGTATGTCTAAACGTGTAGCCTCAAAAGAGGACTCACAGGAGAATTTTCTTTGTGCAAGATATGTCAGAATACCACGTTTTAAGTAAATGAGGCATCATGCGAAAATATCTTTTTTTTCCTAAACAACATGTTGTAACTGGAAAAGATTTTGAGTTGTGTGAATGTCCAAGCTTGTAGCCTCAAAAGAAAATGCCAGGAGAGTTTTCTCTTGAAAAAGTATGTCAGAATACCACGTTTTAAAGAAATTCCGCATCAAGCGAAATTATCTTGTTTTTCCTAAACAACACGTGGGAACTAGAAAAGCTTTGGTGTTGCATGTATGTCTAAGCGTGTAGCCTCAAAAGAGAACGAACAGGAGAGTTTTCTCTCGAAATAATATGTAAGATTAAGACGTTACAAGGAAATACAGTGTTGCAGGGTAAAGACATATATGTACGTATTAGAAATCCTTAAACTTTATGTGAAGAAATAACGCATCTTACAAAATTATCTTGTATTTCCTAAAAAACACGTTGTAACTCGAAATGATTTGGTGTTGCGGGTATGTCTAAACATGTCGCCTCAAAAGAGAACACACAGGTGAATTTCCCCTTGAAAAAATATGTAGGAATACCACGATTTTAGGAAATCCTGCATCGTGCGAAATTAACTTGTTTTTCCTAAACTACACGTTGTAACTCAAAATGCTTTGCTGTTGCGTGTATGTCTAAGCACATAGTCTCAAAAGAGAACGCCAGGAGAGTTTTCTCTCGAAAAAATAAGTCAGAATACCATGTTTTAAGGAAATCCCGCATCGTGCGAAATTATCTTGTTTTTCCTGAACAACTTGTTGTAACTCGAAAAATTTTGGTGTGCGTTTTTGCCTAAGTGTGCAGCCTCAAAAGAGAACGCACAGGAGAGTTTTCTCTCGAAAGAATATGTAAGAATACCACGTTATAAATAAATACAGTGTTGCAGAGTAAAGACAAATACGTACCTATTGGAAATCCTTAAACTTTATGAGAAGAAATAATGCATCGTTCAAAATTATCTTGTTTTTCCTAAACAACACGTTGTAACTCGAAAAGCTTTGGTGTTGCTTGTATGTCTCAGCATGTAGCCTCAAAAGAGAATGCACAGGAGAGTTTTCTCTCGAAAAAATGTCAGAATACCACGTTTTAAGGAAACCCCGCATCGTGCGAAATTATCTATTTTTTTTTCCTAAACAACTTGTTGTAACTCGAAAATCTTTGGTGTTGCGTTTTTGTCTAAGCATGCAGCCTCAAAAGAGAACACACAGAAATGTTTTCTCTCGAAAGAATATGTAAGAATACCACGTTTTTAGGAAATACAGTGTTGCAGAATAAAGACAAATATGTACTTATTAGAAATACGTAAACTTTATGAGAAATAATGCATCATACAAAATTATCTTGTATTTCCTAAACAACACGTTGTAACTCGAAAAACTTTGGTGTTGCTTTTATGTCTCAGCGTGTAGGCTCAAAAGAGAACGCACAGGAGAATTTTCACTCGAAAAAATATGTCAGAATACCACTTTTTAAGGAAATCCTGCATCGTGCGAAATTGTCTTTTTTTCTCCTAAACAACTTGTTGTAACTCGAAAAGCTTTGGTCTTGCGTTTTTGTGTAAGCGTACAGCCTCAAAAGAGAATGCACAGGAGAGTTTTCTCTCGAAAGAATATGGAAGAATACCACGTTATATGGAAATTCAGTGTTGTGGAGTAAAGACATTAATGTATGTATTAGAAATACGTAAACTTTACGAGAGGAAATAATGCATCGTACAAAATTATCTTGTATTTCCTAAACAACACGTTGTAACTCGAAAAGATATGGTGTTGCGTGTATGTCTAAACGTGTAGCCTCATAAGAGAACCCAGAGGAGAATTTTCGCTTGAAAAAATATCTCAGAATACCACGTTTTATGGAAATCCTGCATCATGCAAAATTATCTTGTTTTTCCTAAACAACATGTTGTAACTCGAAAAAATTTGGTTTTGCTTGTATGTCTCAGCGTGTTGCCTCAAAAGAGAACACACAGGAGAGTTTTCTCTTGAAAAAATATGTCAGAATACCACTTTTTAAGGAAATCCCGCATCGTGCGAAATTGTCTTTTTTTTTTCCTAAACAACTTGTTGTATATCGAAAAGCTTTGGTGTTGCGTTTTTGTCTAAGCGTGCAGCCTCAAAAGAGAATGCACAAGAGAGTTTTCTCTTGAAAAAATATGTAAGAATACCACGTTATAAGGAAGTACAGTGTTGCACAGTAAAGACAAATACGTACGTATTAGAAATACTTAAACTTTATGAGAAGAAATAATGCATCATAGAAAATTATCTTGTATTTCCTAAACAACACGTTGTAACTGGACAGATTTGGTGTTGCGTGTATGTCTAAACGTGTAGCCTCAAAAGAGAATGCACAGGAGAATTTTCTCTTGAAAAATATGTCAGAATACTACGTTTTAAGGAAATCATGCATCGTGCGAAATTATCTTGATTTTCCTAAACAACACGTTGTAACTTGAAAAGCTTTGGTGTCGCGTGTATGTCTAAGCGTCTAGCCTCAAAAGAGAACGCACAGGAGAGTTTTCCCCCGAAAAAATATGTCAGAATACCACGTTTTAAGGAAATCCAGCATCGTGAGAAATTATCTTTTTTTTCCTAAACAACTTGTTTTAACTCGAAAAGCTTTGGTTCTTCGTTTTTTTCTAAGCGTGCAGCCTCAAAAGAGAATGCACAGGACAGTTTTCTCTCGAAAGAATATGTAAGAATACCACGTTATAAGGAAATACAGTGTTACAGAGTAAAGACAAATACGTATTGGAAACACTTAAACTTTATGAGAAGAAATTATGCATCGTAAAATATTAGCTTGTTTTTCCTAAACCACACGTTGTAACTCGAAAAGATTTCATGTGGCGTGTACGTCTAAATATGTAGCCTCAAAAGAGAACCAACAGGATTATTTTCTTTCGAAAAAAATTTGTCAGAATACCACGTTTTAAAGAAATCCCGCATCGTGCGAAATTATCTTGTGTTTCTTAAACAACATGTTTTAACTCGAAAAGCGTTGGTGTTGGGTGTATGTCTAAGTGTGTAGCCTCAAATGAGAATGCATAATAGAGTTTTCTCTCGCAAGAATATGTAAGAATACCACGTTACAAGGAAATACAGGTTTGCAGAGTAAAGAGAATACATCCATATTAGAAATACTTAAACTTTACCAGAAGAAATAACGCATTGGACAAAATTATTTTGTATTTCCTAAACAGCACATTGTAACTCGAAAAGATTTGATGTTGCATGTATGTCTAAGCGTGTAGCGTAAAAGGTGAATACACAGGGGAGTTTTCTCTTGAAAAATATGTAAGAGAATACATCCATATTAGAAATACTTAAACTTTAGGAGAAGAAATAACGCATCGTAGAAAATTATCTTGTATTTCCTAAACAATACGTTGTAGCTAGAAAGATTTGGTGTTGCGTGTATGTCTAAATGTGTAGCCTCAAAAGAGAACACACAGGAGAATTTTCTCTTGAAAAATATGTTGGAATACCACGTTTTAAGGAAATCCTGTATCGTGCGAAATTATCTTGTTTTCCCTAAACAACACGTTGTAACTCGAAAAGCTTTGGTGTTGAGTTTATGTCTAAGCATGTAGACTCAAAAGAAAATGCACAGGAGAGTTTTCTCTCGAAAGAATATGTAGGAATACCACATTATTAGGAAATACAGTGTTGCAGAGTAAAGACAAACACGTGCTTATTAGAAATACTTAAACTTTAGGAGAAGTAACGCATCATACAAAATTATCTTTTATTTCCTAAACAACACGTTGTAACTCGAAAGCTTTGGTGTTGCTTGTATGTCTCAGAGTGTAGCCTCAAAAGAGAAAGCACAGGATAATTTTCTCTCAAAACAATATATCAGAATATCACGTTTTATGGAAATCCTGCATCGTGCGAAATTATCTTGTTTTTCCTAAACAGCATGTTGTAACTCGAAAAGATTTGGTGTTGCTTGTATGTCTCAGCGTGTAGCCTCAAAAGAGAACGCACAGGAGAGTTTTCTCTCGAAAGAATTGGTAAGAATACCACATTATAAGGAAATACAGTGTTGCAGAGTTAAGACAAATACGTATGTATTAGAAATACTTAAATTTTACGAGAAGAAATAAAACATCATACAAAATTATCTTGTATTTCCTAAATAACACGTTGTAACTCGAAAAGCTTTGGTGTTGCTTGTATGTCTCAGCATTTAGCCTCAAAAGAGAATGCACAGGAGGATTTTCTCTCAAAAAAATACTTCAGAATACCACGTTTTAAGGAAATCCTGCATCGTGCGAAATTATCTTGTTTATCCTAAACAACACGTTGTAACTCGAAAAGTTTTGTTGTTGCGTGTATGTCTAAGCGTGTAGCCTCAAAAGAGAACGCACAGGAGAGTTTTCTTTCGAAACAATATGTCAGAATACCACGTTTTAAGGAAATCCCGCATCGTGCAAAATTATCTTGTTTTTCCTAAACAACACGTTGTAACTCGAAATGCTTTGGAGTTGCGTGTATGTCTAAGCGTGTAGTCTCAAAAGAGAACACACAGGAGTGTTTTCTCTTGAAAGAATATGTAAGAATACCACGTTATAAGGAAATACAGTGTTACAGAATAAAGACAAATACGTACGTATTAGAAATACTTAAACTTTACGAGAAGAAATAACGCATCATTAAATATTATCTTGTTTTTCCTAAACAACACGTTGCAACTCTAAACGATATGGTGTTGCCTGTATGTCGAAACGTTTAGCCTCAAAAGAGAACCCACAGGAGAATTTTCTCTCGACAAAATATGTCACAATACCACGTTTCAAGGAAATCCCGCATCGTGCGAAATTATCTTGTTTTTCCTTAACAACACGTTGTAACTCGAAAAGCTTTGGTCTTGCATGGATGTCTAAGCGTTTAGCCTCAAAAGAGAACGCACAGGAGAGTTTTCTCCCGAAAAAAATATGTCAGAATACCAGGTTTTAAGGAAATCCCGCATCGTCCGAAATTATCTTTTTTTCTTAAACAAATTGTTGTAACTCGAAAAGCTTTGGTGTTGCTTGTATGTCTCAGCATGTAGCCTCAAAGAGAACCCACAGGAGAGTTTTCTCTGGAAAAAATATGTCAGAATACCACGTTTTAAGGAAATGCTGCATCGTGCGAAATTATCTTGTTTTTCCTAAACAACACGGTGTAACTCGAAAAGCTTTGGTGTTACGTTTATGTCTAAGCATGTGGACTCAAAAGAAAATTCACAGGAGAGTTTTCTCTCGAAAGAATATGTAGGAATACCACGTTATTAGGAAATACAGTGTTTCAGAGTAAAGACAAATACATACTTATTAGAAATACTTAAACTTTAGGAGAAGTCACGCATCATACAAAATTGTCTTGTATTTCCTAAACAACACGTTGTAACTCGAAAGCTTTGGTGTTGCTTGTATGTCTCAGAGTGTAGCCTCAAAAGAGAACGCACAGAAGAATTTCCTCTAAAAAAAATATGTCAGAATACCACGTTTTAAGGAAATCCTGCATCGTGCGAAATTATCTTGTTTTTCCTAAACAGCACGTTGTAACTCGAAAAGCTTAGGTGTTGCTTGTATGTCTCAGCGTGTAGCCTCCAAAGAGAATGCACAGGAGAGTTTTCTCTCGAAAGAATTGGTAAGAATACCACATTATAAGGAAATACAGTGTTGCAGAGTTAAGACAAATACGTATGTATTAGAAATACTTAAACTTTACGAGAAGAACTAACGCATCGTACAAAATTAGTTTGTATTTCCTAAACAACACGTGGTAACTCGAAAATCTTTGGTGTTGCATGTATGTCTAAACGTGTAGCCTCATAAGAGAACCCACAGGAGAATTTACGCTTGAAAAAATATGTCAGAATACCACGTTTTAAGGAAATCTTGCATCGTGTGAAATTATCTTGTTTTTCCTAAACAACACGTTGTAACTCGAAAAGCTTTGGTGTTGCTTGTATTTCTCAGCGTGTAGCCTCAAAAGAGAATGCACAGGAGAGTTTTCTCTCGAAAAAGTATGTCAGAATACCACGTTTTAAGGAAATCCCACATCGTGTGAAATTGTCTTTTTTTTTTTTCCTAAACAACTTGTTGTAACTCGAAAAGCTTTGGTGTTGCGTATTTGTCTAAGTGTGCAGCCTCAAAAGAGAACGCACAGGAGAGTTTTCTCTCGATAGAATATGTAACAATACCACGTTATAAGGAAATACAGTGTTGCAGAGTAAAGACAAATACGTACGTATTGGAAACACTTAAACTTTACGTGAAGAAATAACGCATCGTAAAATATTAGCTTGTATTTGCTAAACAACATGTTGTACCTGGAAAAGATTTCGTGTGGCATGTTCGACTAAATGTGTAGCCTCAAAAGAGAACCGACAGGATTATTTTCTTTTGAAAAATTTTTCAGAATACCATGTTTTAAGGAAATCCCGCATCGTGCGAAATTATCTTGTGTTTCCTAAACAACTTGTTTTAACTCGAAAAGCTTTGGTGTTGCGTGTATGTCTAAGTGTGTAGCCTCAAATGAGAATGCACAGGAGAGTTTTCTCTCGCACATGTAAGAATATGTAAGAATACCAAGTTACAAGGAAATACAGGCTTGCAGAGTAAAGAGAATACATCCATATTAGAAATACTTAAACTTTACGAGAAGAAATAACGTATTGTACAAAATTATTTTGTATTTCTTAAACAACACATTATAACTCGAAAAGATTTGATATTGTGTGTATGTCTAAGCATGTAGCCTAAAAAGAGAATGCACAGGAGAGTTTTCTCTTGAAAAATATGTAAGAGAATACATCCATATTAGAAATACTTAAACTTTACGAGAAGAAATAACGCATCGTAGAAAATTATCTTGTATTTCCTAAAAAACACGTTGTAACTGGAGAGATTGGGTGTTGCGTGTATGTCTAAACGTGCAGCCTCAAAAGAGAACGCACAAAAGAACTTACCCTTGAAAAATAGGTCAGAATACCACGTGTTAAGGAAATCTTGCATCGTGCGAAATTATCTTGTTTTTCCTTAACAACACGTTGTAACTCGAAAAGCTTTGGTGTTGCATGGATGTCTAAGCATCTAGCCTCAAAAGAGAACGCACAAGGGAGTTTTCTCCCCAAAAAATATGTCAGAATACCATGTTTTAAGGAAATCCCGCATAGTGCGAAATTATCTTTTTTTTCCCTAAACAACTTGTTGTAACTCGAAAAGGTTTGGTGTGTCGTTTTTTTCTAAGCGTGCAGCCTCAAACGAGAATGCACTGGAGACTTTTCTCTCAAAAGAATATGTAAGAATACAACGTTATAAGGAAATACAGTGTTGCAGAGTAATGACAAATAAGTACTTATTGGAAATGCTTAACCTTAAGAGAAGAAATAATGCATCGTGAAAAATTATCTTGTTTTTCCTAAACAACAAGTTGCAACTCAAAAAGCTTTGGTGTTGCGTGTATGTCTAAGTGTGTAGCCTCAAAAGAGAATGCACAGGAGTGTTTTCTCTCGAAAGAATATGTAAGAATACCACGTTATAATGAAATACAGTGTTGCAGAGTAAAGACAAATACGTACGTATTAGAAAAACTTAAACTTTACGAGAAGAAATAACGGATCATGCAAAATTATCTTGTTTTTCCTAACAACACGTTGTAGCTAGAAAAGATTTTGTGTTGATGTATGTCTAAGTGTGTAGCCTGAAAAGAGAACGCACAGAAGAGTTTTTTTCTCGAAAAAATATGTCAGAATACCACGTAATAAGGAAATCCTGCATCTTGCGAAATTATCTTGTTTTTCCTAAACAACATGTTTTAACTCGAAAAGCTTTGGTGTTGCGTGTATGTCTAAGTGTTTAGCCTCAAAAGAGAATGCACAGGAGAGTTTTCTTTCGCAAGAATATGTAAGAATACCACGTTACAAGGAAATACAGTTTTGCAGTGTAAAGACAAATACGTACATATTAGAAATACTTAAACTTTACGAGAAGAAATAATGCATCGTACAAAATTATCTTGTATTTCCTAAACAACAAGTTGTAACTCGCAAAGCTTTGGTGTTGCGTGTATGTCTAAGCATGTAGCCTCAAAAGAGAATGCACAGGAGAGTTTTCTCTCGAAAAAATATGTCAGAATACCATGTTTTAAGGAAATCCTGCATCGTGCGAAATTATCTTTTTTTTTCTTAAACAACACGTTGTAACTTGAAAAGCTTTGTTGTTGCGTGTATGTCTAAGCATGTAGCCTCAAAAGAGAATGCACAGGAGTGTTTTCTCTCGAAACAATATGTAAGAATACCACGTTATAATGAAATACAGTGTTGCAGAGTAATGACAAATACGTACGTATTAGAAATACTTAAACTTTACGAGAAGAAATAACGGATCGTGCAAAATTATCTTGTTTTTCCTAAACAACACGTTGTAGATAGAAAAGATTTTCTGTTGATGTATGTCTAAGTGTGTAGCCTGAAAAGAGAACGCACAGGAGATTTTTTTTCTCGAAAAAATATGCCAGAATACCACATAATAATGAAATCCTGCATCTTGCAAAATTATCTTGTTTTTCCTAAACAACTTGTTTTAACTCGAAAAGCTTTGGTGTTGCGTGTATGTCTAAGTGTTTAGCCTCAAAAGAGAATGCACAGGAGAGTTTTCTTTCGCAAGAATATGTAAGAATACCACGTTACAAGGAAATACAGTTTTGCAGTGTAAAGACAAATACGTACATATTAGAAATACTTAAACTTTACGAGAAGAAATAATGCATCGTACAAAATTATCTTGTATTTCCTAAACAACAAGTTGTAACTCAAAAAGCTTTGGTGTTGCGTGTATGTCTAAGCATGTAGCCTCAAAAGAGAATGCACAGTAGAGTTTTCTCACGAAAAAATATGTCAGAATACCACGTTTTAAGGAAATCCTGCATCGTGCGAAATTTTCTTTTTTTTCTTAAACAACACGTTGTAACTTGAAAAGCCTTGGTGTTGCGTGTATGTCTAAGCATGTAGCCTCAAAAGAGAATGCACAGGAGAGTTTTCTCTCGAAAGAATATGTAATAATACCACGGTATGAGGAAATACACTGTTACAGAACAAAGACAAATACGTACGTTTTAGAAATACTTAAACTTTATGAGAAGTAATAACGCATCATACAAAATTATCTTGTATTTCCTAAGCAACAGGTTGTAACTCGAAAAGATTTGGTGTAGCGTGTATGTCTAATCATGTAGCCTCAAAAGAGAACCCACAGGAGAATTTTCTCTCGAAAAAATATGTCAGAATACAACGTTTTAAGGAAATCCTGCATCGTGCGAAATTATCTTGTTTTTCCTAAACAACACGTTGTAACTCGAAAAGCTTTGGTGTTGCTTGTATTTCTCAGCATGTAGCCTCAAAAGAGAATGCACAGGAGAGTTTTCTCTCGAAAGAATATGTCAGAATACCACGTTTTAAGGAAATCCAGCATCGTGCGAAATTATCTTTTTTTTTTCCTAAACAACTTGTTGTAACTCGAAAATCTTTGGTGTTGCGTTTTTGTCTAAGCGTGCAGCCTCAAAAGAGAACTCACAGGAAAGTTTACTCTCGAAAGAATATGTAAGAATACCACGTTATAAGGAAATACAGTGTTGCAGAGTAAAGACAAATATATACGTATTTGAAATACTTAAACTTTAGGAGAAGAAATAGTGCATCCTGCAAAATTATCTTTTATTTCCTAAACAACACATTGTAACTCGAAAAGATTTTGTGTTGCGTGTATGTCTAAGTGTGTAGCCTCAAAAGAGAACACACAGGAGAGTTTTCTCTCGAAAGAATATCTCAGAATACCATGTTTTAAGGAAATCCCGCATCGTGCAAAATTGTCTTGTTTTTCCTAAACAACATGTTGTACTCGAAAAGCTTTAGTGTTGTGTTTATGTCTAAGCGCGTAGTCTCAAAAGAGAATGCACAGGAGAGTTTTCTTTCGAAAGAATATGTAAGAATACCACGTTTTTCGGAAATATAGTGTTGCAGAGTAATGAAAAAATACGTACTTATTAGAAATACTTAAACTTTACGAGAAATAATGCATAATACAAAATTATCTTGTATTTCCTAAACAACACATTGTAACTCGAAAAGCTTTGGTGTTGCTGGTATGTCTCAGCGTGTAGCCTCAAAAGAGAACGGACAGGAGAATTTTCTCTCGAAAAAATATGTCAGAATACCACGTTTTAAGGAAATCCCGTATTGTGCGAAATTGTCTTTTATTCTCCTAAACCACTTGTTGTAACTCGAAAAGCTTTGGTGTTGCATTTTTGTCTAAGCGTGCAGCCTCAAAAGAGAATGCATAGGAGAGTTTTCTCTCGAAAGAATATGGAAGAATACCACATTTTAAGGAAATAGAGTGTTGTGAGGTAAAGACAATAATGTATGTATTAGAAATACTTAAACTTTACGAGAGGAAATAATGCATCGTACAAAATTATCTTGTATTTCCTAAACAACACGTTGTAATTCGAAAAGATTTGATGTGGCGTGTATGTCTCAGCGTGTAGCCTCAAAAGAGAAAGCACAGGAGAGTTTTCTCTCGAAAAAATATATCAGAATACTACGTTTTAAGGTAATCACGCATCGTTGGAAATTATCTTGTTTTTCCTAAACAACATGCTGTAACTCCAAAAGATATGGTGTTGCGTGTATGTCTAAACGTGTAGCCTCAAAAGAGGACTCACAGGAGAATTTTCTTTCGGCAAAATATTAAACAACATGCTGTAACTCCAAAAGATATGGTGTTGCGTATATGTCTAAACGTGTAGCCTCAAAAGAGGACTCACAGGAGAATTTTCTTTGGGCAAGATATGTCAGAATACCACGTTTTAAGTAAATGAGGCATCATGCGAAAATATCTTTTTTTCCCTAAACAACACGTTGTAACTGGAAAAGATTTTGAGTTGTGTGAATGTCCAAGCTTATAGCCTCAAAAGAGAATGCCAGGAGAGTTTTCTCTCGAAAAAATATGTCAGAATACCACGTTTTAAGGAAATCCCGCATCATGCGAAATTATCTTGTTTTTCCTAAACAACACGTTGGAACTAGAAAAGCTTTGGTGTTGCATGTATGTCTAAGCGTGTAGCCTCAAAAGAGAACGAACAGGAGAGTTTTCTCTCGAAATAATATGTAAGATTACGACGTTACAAGGAAATACAGTGTTGCAGGGTAAAGACATATACGTACGTATTAGAAATCCTTAAACTTTATGTGAAGAAATAACGCATCTTACAAAATTATCCTGTATTTCCTAAAAAAACACGCTGTAACTCGAAATGATTTGGTGTTGCGGGTATGTCTAAACGTGTCTCCTCAAAAGAGAACACACAGGTGAATTTCCCCTTGAAAAAATATGTAGGAATACCACGTTTTTAGGAAATCCTGCATCGTGCGAAATTAACTTGTTTTTCCTAAACTACACGTTGTAACTCAAAATGCTTTGCTGTTGAGTGTATGTCTAAGCACGTAGTCTCAAAAGAGAACGCCAGGAGAGTTTTCTCTCGAAAAAATATGTCAGAATACCATGTTTTAAGGAAATCCCGCATCGTGCGAAATTATCTTGTTTTTCCTAAACAACTTGTTGTAACTCGAAAAATTTTGGTGTTGCGTTTTTGCCTAAGTGTGCAGCCTCAAAAGAGAACGCACAGGAGAGTTTTCTCTCGAAAGAATATGTAAGAATACCACGTTATAAGGAAATACAGTGTTGCAGAGTAAAGACAAATACGTACCTATTGGAAATACTTAAACTTTATGAGAAGAAATAATGCATCGTTCAAAATTATCTTGTTTTTCCTAAACAACACGTTGTAACTCGAAAAGCTTTGGTGTTGCTTGTATGTCTCAGCATGTAGCCTCAAAAGAGAATGCACAGCAGAATTTTCTCTCGAAAAAATGTCAGAATACCACGTTTTAAGGAAACCCCGCATCGTGCGAAATTATCTATTTTTTTCCTAAACAACTTGTTGTAACTCGAAAATCTTTGGTGTTGCGTTTTTGTCTAAGCGTGCAGCCTCAAAAGAGAACACACAGGAAAGTTTTCTCTCGAAAGAATATGTAAGAATACCACGTTTTTAGGAAATACAGTGTTGCAGAATAAAGACAAATATGTACTTATTAGAAATACGTAAGCTTTATGAGAAATAATGCATCATACAAAATTATCTTGTATTTCCTAAAGAATACGTTGTAACTCGAAAAGCTTTGGTGTTGCTTGTATGTCTCAGCGTGTAGGCTCAAAAGAGAACGCACAGGAGAATTTTCTCTCGAAAAAATATGTCAGAATACCACGTTTTAAGGAAATCCTGCATCGTGCGAAATTGTCTTTTTTTCTCCTAAACAACTTGTTGTAACTCGAAAAGCTTTGGTGTTGCGTTTTTGTGTAAGCGTACAGCCTCAAAAGAGAATGCACAGGAGAGTTTTCTCTCGAAAGAATATGGAAGAAAACCACGTTATATGGAAATACAGTGTTGTGGAGTAAAGACATTAATGTATGTATTAGAAATACGTAAACTTTGCGAGAGGAAATAATGAATCGTACAAAATTATCTTGTATTTCCTAAACAACACGTTGTAACTCGAAAAGATATGGTGTTGCGTGTATGTCTAAACGTGTAGCCTCATAAGAGAACCCACAGGAGAATTTTCGCTTGAAAAAATATCTCAGAATACCACGTTTTAAGGAAATCCTGCATCATGCAAAATTATCTTGTTTTTCCTAAACGACATGTTGTAACTCGAAAAAATTTGGTTTTGCTTGTATGTCTCAGCGTGTTGCCTCAAAAGAGAACACACAGGAGAGTTTTCTCTTGAAAAAATATGTCAGAATACCACTTTTTAAGGAAATCCCGCATCGTGCGAAATTGTCTTTTTTTTTCCCCTAAACAACTTGTTGTATATCGAAAAGCTTTGGTGTTGCGTTTTTGTCTAAGCGTGCAGCCTCAAAAGAGAATGCACAAGAGAGTTTTCTCTCGAAAAAAATATGTAAGAATACCACGTTATAAGGAAGTACAGTGTTGCACAGTAAAGACAAATACGTACGTATTAGAAATACTTAAACTTTATGAGAAGAAATAATGCATCATAGAAAATTATCTTGTATTTCCTAAACAACACGTTGTAACTGGACAGATTTGGTGTTGCGTGTATGTCTAAACGTGTAGCCTCAAAAGAGAATGCACAGGAGAATTTTCTCTTGAAAAATACGTCAGAATACTACGTTTTAAGGAAATACTGCATTGTGCGAAATTATCTTGTTTTTCCTAAACAACACGTTTTAACTCGAAAAGCTTTGGTGTTGCGTGTATGTCTAAGTGTTTAGCCTTAAAAGAGAATGCACAGAAGAGTTTTCTTTCGCAAGAATATGTAAGAATACCACGTTACATGGAAATACAGTTTTGCAGTGTAAAGACAAATACGTACATATTAGAAATACTTAAACTTTACGAGAAGAAATAATGCATCGTACAAAATTATCTTGTATTTCCTAACAACAAGTTGTAACTCGAAAAGCTTTGGTGTTGCGTGTATGTCTAAGCATGTAGCCTCAAACGAGAATGCACAGGAGAGTTTTCTCATGAAAAAATATGTCAGAATACCACGTTTTAAGGAAATCCTGCATCGTGCGAAATTATCTTTTTTTTCTTAAACAACACGTTGTAACTTGAAAAGCTTTGTGTTGCGTGTATGTCTAAGCATGTAGCCTCAAAAGAGAATGCACAGGAGTGTTTTCTCTCGAAAGAATATGTAAGAATACCACGTTATAATGAAATACAGTGTTGCAGAGTAAAGACAAATAAGTACGTATTAGAAATACTTAAACTTTACGAGAAGAAATAACGGATCGTGAAAAATTATCTTGTTTTTCCTAAACAACACGTTGTAGATAGAAAAGATTTTCTGTTGATGTATGTCTAAGTGTGTAGCCTGAAAAGAGAACGCACAGGAGATTTTTTTTCTCGAAAAAATATGTCAGAATACCACGTAATAATGAAATCCTGCATCTTGCGAAATTATCTTGTTTTTCCTAAACAACTTGTTTTAACTCGAAAAGCTTTGGTGTTGCGTGTATGTCTAAGTGTTTAGCCTCAAAAGAGAATGCACAGGAGAGTTTTCTTTCGCAAGAATATGTAAGAATACCACGTTACAAGGAAATACAGTTTTGCAGTGTAAAGAAAAATACGTACATATTAGAAATACTTAAACTTTACGAGAAGAAATAATGCATCGTACAAAATTATCTTGTATTTCCTAAACAACAAGTTGTAACTCGAAAAGCTTTGGTGTTGCGTGTATGTCTAAGCATGTAGCCTCAAAAGAGAATGCACAGTAGAGTTTTCTCACGAAAAAATATGTCAGAATACCACGTTTTAAGGAAATCCTGCATCGTACGAAATTATCTTTTTTTTTCTTAAACAACACGTTGTAACTTGAAAAGCTTTGGTGTTGCGTGTATGTCTAAGCATGTAGCCTCAAAAGGGAACGCACAGGAGAGTTTTCTCTCGAAAGAATGTGTAATAATACCACGGTATGAGGAAATACACTGTTACAGAACAAAGACAAATACGTACGTTTTAGAAATTCTTAAACTTTATGAGAAGTAATAACGCATCATACAAAATTATCTTGTATTTCCTAAGCAACAGGTTGTAACTCGAAAAGATTTGGTGTAGCGTGTATGTCTAATCATGTAGCCTCAAAAGAGAACCCACAGGAGAATTTTCTCTCGAAAAAATATGTCAGAATACCACTTTTGAAGGAAATCCTGCATCGTGCGAAATTATCTTGTTTTTCCTAAACAACACTTTGTAACTCGAAAAGCTTTGGTGTTGCTTGTATGTCTCAGCATGTCGCCTCAAAAGAGAATGCACAGGAGAGTTTTCTCTCGAAAGAATATATCAGAATACCACGTTTTAAGGAAATCCAGCATCGTGCGAAATTATCTTTTTTTTTTCCTAAACAACTTGTTGTAACTTGAAAATCTTTGGTGTTACATTTTTGTCTAAGCGTGCAGCCTCAAAAGAGAACGCACAGGAAAGTTTACTCTCGAAAGAATATGTAAGAATACCACGTTATAAGGAAATACAGTGTTGCAGAGTAAAGACAAATATATACGTATTTGAAATACTTAAACTTTAGGAGAAGAAATAGTGCATCCTGCAAAATTATCTTTTATTTCCTAAACAACACATTGTAACTCGAAAAGATTTTGTGTTGTGTGTATGTCTAAGTGTGTAGCCTCAAAAGAGAACACACAGGAGAGTTTTCTCTCGAAAGAATATCTCAGAATACCATGTTTTAAGGAAATCCCGCATCGTGCAAAATTGTCTTGTTTCTCCTAAACAACATGTTGTAACTCGAAAAGCTTTAGTGTTGCGTTTATGTCTAAGCGTGTAGCCTCAAAAGAGAATGCACAGGAGAGTTTTCTCTCGAAAGAATATGTAAGAATACCACGTTTTTCGGAAATACAGTGTTGCAGAGTAATGAAAAATACGTACTTATTAGAAATACTTAAAGTTTACGAGAAATAATGCATCATACAAAATTATCTTGTATTTCCTAAACAACACATTGTAACTCGAAAAGCTTTGTTGTTGCTGGTATGTCTCAGCGTGTAGCCTCAAAAGAGAACGGACAGGAGAATTTTCTCTCGAAAAAATATGTCAGAATACCACGTTTTAAGGAAATCCCGCATTGTGCAAAATTGTCTTTTATTCTCCTAAACCACTTGTTGTAACTCGAAAAGCTTTGGTGTTGCATTTTTGTCTAAGCGTGCAGCCTCAAAAGAGAATGCATAGGAGAGTTTTCTCTCGAAAGAATATGGAAGAATACCACATTTTAAGGAAATAGAGTGTTGTGAGGTAAAGACAATAATGTATGTATTAGAAATACTTAAACTTTACGAGAGGAAATAATGCACCGTACAAAATTATCTTGTATTTCCTAAACAACACGTTGTAATTCGAAAAGATTTGACGTGGCGTGTATGTCTAAGCGTGTAGCCTCAAAAGAGAAAGCACAGGAGAGTTTTCTCTCGAAAAAATATGTCAGAATACCACGTATTAAGGAAATCCCGTATCGTGCGAAATTGTCTTTTTTTTTTTCCTAAACAACTTGTTGTATATCGAAAAGCTTTGGTGTTGAGTTTTTGTCTAAGCGTGCAGCCTCAAAAGAGAATGCACAAGAGAGTTTTCTCTCGAAAGAATATCTAAGAATACCACGTTATTAGGAAGTACAGTGTTGCACAGTAAAGACAAATACGTACGTATTAGAAATACTTAAACTTTACGAGAAGAAATAAGGCATCATAGAAAATTATCTTGTATTTCCTAAACAACACGTTGTAACTGGACAGATTTGGTGCTGCGTGCATGTCTAAACGTGTAGCCTCAAAAGAGAGCAAACAGGAGAATTTTCTCTTGAAAAATATGTCAATATACCACGTTTTAAGGAAATACTGCATCGTGCGAAATTATCTTGTTTTTCCTAAACAACACTTTGCAACTCGAAAAGCTTTGGTGTTGCATGTATGTCTAAGCGTCTAGCCTCAAAAGAGAATGCACAGGAGAATTTTCTCTCGAAAAATATGTCAGAATACCACGTTTTAAGGTAATCCTGCATCGTGCGAAATTATCTTTTTTTTTCCAAACAACTTGTTGTAACCAGAAAATCTTTGGTGTTGCGTTTTTATCTAAGCGTGCAGACTCAAAAGAGAATGCACAGGAAAGTTTTCTCTCGAAAGAATATGTAAGAATACCATGTTATAAGGAAATACAATGTTGCAGAGTAAAGACAAATACATACGTATTGGAAATAGTTAAACTTTAGGAGAAGAAATAATGCATCGTGCAAAATTATCTTGTTTTTCCTAACAACACATTGTAACTCGAAAGGATTTGGTGTTGCATGTATGTCTAAGCGTGTAGCCTCAAAAGAGAACACACAGGAGAGTTTTCTCTCGAAAGAATATGTAAGAATACCACTTTTTAAGGAAATCCCGCATCGAGCGAAATTATCTTGTTTTTCCTAAACAACACATTGTAACTCGAAAAGCTTTGGTGTTGTGTTTATGTCTAAGAGTGTAGCCTCAAAAGAAAATGCACAGGAGAGTTTTCTCTCGAAAGAATATGTAAGAATACCACGTTTTTAGGAAATACACTGTTGCAGAGTAAAGACAAATGCGTACTTATTAGAAATATTTAAACTTTACGAGAAATAATGCATCATACAAAATTATCTTGTATTTCCTAAACAACACGTTGTAACTCGAAAAGCTTTGGTGTTGCTTTTATGTCTCAGCATGTAGCCTCAAAAGAGAACGCACAGGAGTATTTTCTCTCGAAAAAATATGTCCGAATTCCACGTTTTAAGGAAATCCTGCATCGTGCAAAATTATCTTGTTTTTCCTAAACAACACTTTGTAACTCGAAAAGCTTTGGTGTTGTTTGTATGTCTCAGCTTGTAGCCTTAAAAGAGAATGCACAGGAGAGTTTTCTCTCGAAAGAATATTGAAGAATACCACGTTATAAGGAAATACAGTGTTGCGGAGTAAAAACAATAACGTATATATTAGAAATACTTAAATTTACGAGAAGAAATAATGCATCGTACAAAATTATCTTCTATTTCCTTAACAATACGTTGTAACTCGAAAAGACTTGGTGGTGCGTGCATGCCTAAACGTGTAGCCTCATAAGCGAACCCACAGGAGAATTTTCTCTTGAAAAAATATGTCAGAATATCACGTTTTAAGGAAATCCTGCATCATGCAAAATTATCTTGTTTTTCCTAAACAACACCTTGTAACTTGAAAAGCTTTGGTGTTGCTTGTATGTCTCAGCGTGTAGCCTCAAAACAGAATGCACAGGAGAGTTTTCTCTGAAAAAATATGTCAGAATACCTCGTTTTAAGGAAATCCCGCATCGTGCGAAATTGTCTTTTTTTTTTCCTAAACAACTTGTTGTAACTCGAAAAGCTTTGGTGTTGCGTTTTTGTCTAAGCGTACAGCCTCAAAAGAGAATGCACAAGAGAGTTTTCTCTCGAAAGAATATGTAAGAATACCACGTTATAAGGAAGTACAGTGTTGCACAGTAAAGACAAGTACGTACGTATTAGAAATACTTAAACTTTATGAGAAGAAATAACACATCGTTGAAAATTATCTTGTATTTCCTAAACAACACGTTGTAACTGGACAGATTTGGTGTTGCGTTTATGTCTAAACATGTAGCCTCAAAAGAGAACGCACTGGAGAATTTTCTCTTGAAAAATATGTCAGAATACCACGCGTTAAGGAAATATTTGCATCATGCGAAATTATCTTGTTTTTCCTAAACAACACGTTGTAACTCGAAAAGCTTTGGTGTTGCATGTATGTCTAAGCGTCTAGCCTCAAAAGAGAACGCACAGGAGAGTTTTCTCCTGAAAAATTATGTCAGAATACCACGTTTTAAGGAAATCCCGTATCGTGCGAAATTATCTTTTTTTCCTAAACAACTTGTTGTAACTCGAAAAGCTTTGGTGTATCGTTTTTTTCTAAGCGTGCAGCCTCAAACGAGAATGTACTGGAGAGTTTTCCCTCGAAAGAATATGTAAGAATACCACGTTATAAGGAAATACAGTGTTGCAGAGTAAAGACAAATACGTACTTATTGGAAATACTTAAACTTTATGAGATGAAATAACGCATCGTGCAAAATTATCTTGTTTTTCCTAAACAACACGTTGTAACTCGAAAAGCTTTGGTGTTGCGTGTATGTCTAAGTGTGTAGCCTCAAAAGAGAATGCACAGGAGTGTTTTCTCTCAAAAGAATATGTAAGAACACCACGTTATAATGAAATACAGTGCTGCAGAGTAAAGACAAATACGAACGTATTAGAAATACTTAAACTTTACGAGAAGAAATAACGCATCGTGCAAAATTATCTTGTTTTTCCTAAACAACACGTTGTAACTCGAAAAGAATTTGTGTTGCCTGTATGTCTACGCGTGTAGCCTCAAAAGAGAACGTACAGGAGAGTTTTTTTTTTTTCTCGAAAAAATATGTCAGAATACCACGTAATAAGGAAATCCTGAATCGTGCTAAATTATCTTGTTTTTCCTAAACAACATGTTTTAACTTGAAAAGCTTTGGTGTTGCGTGTATGTCTAAGTTTGTAGCCTCAAAAGAGAATGCACAGGAGAGTTTTCTTTCACAAGAATATGTAAGAATTCCACGTTACGAGGAAATACAGTTTTGCAGGGTAAAGACAAATACGTACATATTAGAAATACTTAAACTTTACGAGAAGAAATAACGCATCCTACAAAATTATCTTGTATTTCCTAAACAACATGTTGTAACTCAAAAAGGTTTGGTGTAATGCGTGTATGTCTAAGCGTGTAGCCTCAAAAGAGAACACACAGGAGAATTTTCTCTGGACAAAATATGCCAGAATACCACGTTTTTAGGAAATCCCGCATCGTGCAAAATTATGTTTTTTTTTTTTTCTTAAACAACACGTTGTAACTCGAAAAGCTTTGATGTTCCGTGTATGTCTAAGCGTGTAGCCTCCAAAGAGAATGCACAGGAGAGTTTTCTCTCGAAAGAATATGTAAGAATACCACGTTATAAAGAAATACAGTGTTACAGAACAAAGACAAATACGTACGTATTAGAAATACTTAAACTTTATGAGAAGTAATAACGATTCGTACAAAATTATCTTGTATTTCCTAAACAACAGGTTGTAATTCGAAAAGATTTGGTGTTGCGTGTATTTCTAATCGTGTAGCCTCAAAAGAGAACCCACAGGAGAATTTTCTCTCTAAAAAATATTTCAGAATACCACGTTTTACGGAAATCCTGCATCATGCGAAATTATCTTCTTTTTCCTAAACAACACGTTGTAACTCGAAAAGCTTTGGTGTTGCTTGTATGTATCCACATGTAGCCTCAAAAGAGAATGCACAGGGGCGTTTTCTCTCGAAAAAATGTCAGAATACCACGTTTTAAGGAAATCCCGCATCGTGCGAAATTATCTTTTTTTTTTCCTAAACAACTTGCAACTCGAAAATCTTTGATGTTGCGTTTTTGTCTAAGCGTGCAGCCTCAAAAGAGAATGCACAGGAAAGTTTTCTCTCTAAAGAATATGTAAGAATACCACGTTATAAGGACATACAGTGTTGCAGAGTAAAGGCAATTACATACGTATTGGAAATACTTAAACTTTAGGAGAAGAAATCATGCATCGTGCAATATTATCTTGTTTTTCCTAAACAACACATTGTAACTCGAAAATATTTTGTGTTGCGTGTATGTCTAAGCGTGTGCCCTCAAAAGAGAACACACAGGAGAGTTTTCTCTCGAAAGAATATGTCAGAATACCACATTTAAAGGAAATCCCGCATCGTGCGAAATTATCTTTGTTTTTCCTAAACAACTTGTTGTAACTCTAAAAGCTTTGGTGGTGCGTTTTTTTCTAAGCGTGCAGCCTCAAAAGAGAATGCACAGGAGAGTTTTCTCTCGAAAGAATATGTAAGAATACCACGTTATAAGGAAATACAGTGTTGCAGAGTAAAGACAAATGCTTACTTATTGAAAATACTTAAACTTTATGAGAAGAAATAGCGCATCGTGAAAAATTATCTTGTTTTACCTAAAAAACACGTTGTAACTCGATAAACTTTGGTTTTGCGTGTATATCTAAGCATGTGGTCTCAAAAGAGAATGCATAGGAGAGTTTTCTCTCGAAAGAATATTTAAGAATACCACGTTATAAGGAAATACAGTGTTGCAGAGTAAAGACAAATAGGTACATATTAGAAATACTTAAACCTTATGAGAAGAAATAATGCATCGTACAAAATTATCTTGTATTTCCTAAACAACATCTTGTAACTCGAAAGGATTTGGTGTTGTGTGTATGTCTAAACGTGTAGCCTCAAAAGAGACCCCACAGGAGAATTTTCTGTTGAAAAAATATGTCAGAATACCACTTTTTAGGAAATCCTGCATCGTGCGAAATTATCTAGTTTTTCCTAAGCAACATGTTGTAACTCAAAAAGTTTTGGTGTTGCATGTATGTCTAAGCATCTAAGCTCAAAAGAGAACACACAGGAGAGTTTTCTCTCGAAAGAATATGTAAGAATACCACGTTATAAGGAAATACAGTGTTGTAGAATAAAGACAAATACGTACGTATTAGAAATACTTAAACTTTACTGGAGGAAATAAAGCATCGTGCAATATTATCATGTTTTTCCTACACAACACGTTGTAACTCGAAAAGATTTGGTGTTGCGTGTATGTCTAAATGTGTAGCCTCAAAAGAGAACCCACAGGAGAGTTTTCTCTCGACAAAATATGTCAGAATACCACGTTTTAAGGAAATCCCACAATATGCAAAATTATCTCGTATTTCCTAAACAACACGTTGCAACTCGAAAAACGTTTGTATTGAGTATATGTCTAAGCATGTAGCGTCAAATGAGAACGTACAGAAGATTTTGCTCTCGAAAAAATATGTCAGAATACCATGTTTTATGGAAATCCCGCATCGTGCGAAATTATCTTGTTTTTCTGAAACAACACGTTGTAACTCGAAAAGCTTTGGTGTTGCGTGTATGTCTAAGCGTGTAGCCCCAAAAGAGAACGCACAGGAGAATTTTCTCTCGAAAGAATATGTAAGAATACCACGTTATAAGGAAATACAGTGTTGTAGGGTAAAGACCAATACGTACGTATTAGAAATACTTAAACTTTACGAGAAGAAATAACGCATCGTACAAAATTATCTTGTATTTCCTAAACAACATGTTGTAACTCGAAAAGATTTGGTGTTGTGTATATGTCTAAACGTGTACCTTCAAAAGAGAACCCACAGTAGAATTTTCTCTCGAAAAAATATGTCAGAATACCACGTTTTAAGGAAATGCTGCATCGTGCGAAATTATCTTGTTTTTCCTAAAAAACACGTTGTAACTCCAAAAGCTTTGGTGTTGCGTTTATGTCTAAGTGTGTAGCCTCAAAAGAGAACACACAGGAGAGTTTTCTCTCGAAGGAATATGTAAGAATACCACGTTATAAGGAAATACAGTGTTGTAGATTAAAGACCAATACGTACGTATTTGAAATACTTAAACTTTACGAGAAGAAATAACGCATCATACAAAATTATCTTGTATTTCCTAAACAACAAATTGTAACTCGAACAGCTTTGGTGTTGCTTGTATGTCTAAGCATCTAGCCTCAAAGCAGAATGCACAGGAGAGTTTTCTCTCGAAAACATATGGCAGAATACCACGATTTAAGAAAAACCCGCATCGTGAGAAATTATTTTTTTTTTCCAAAACAACTTGTTGTAACTCGAAAAGCTTTGGTGGTGCGTTTTTTTCAAAGCGTGCAGCCTTAAAAGAGAATGCACAGGAGAGTTTTCTCTCGAAAGGATATGTATGAATACCACGTTATAAGGAAATACAGTGTTGCAGAGTAAAGACAAATACGTACGTATTAGAAATACTTAAACTTTATGAGAAGAAATAAAGCATCGTGCAAAATTATCTTGTTTTTCCTAAACAACACGTAGTAACTCGAAAAGCTTTGGTGTTGCTTGTATGTCTAAGCGTGTAGCCTCAAATGAGAACATACAGGAGATTTTTCTCTCGAAAAAATATGTCAGAATACCACGTTATAAGGAAATCCTGCATCCTGCCATATAATCGTGTTTTTACTAAACAACATGTTTTAACTCGAAAATCTTTGGAGTTGCGTGTATGTCTAAGTGTGTAGCCTCAAAACAGAATGCAAAGGAGAGTTTTCTCCCGCAAGAATATGTAAGAATACAACGTTACAAGGAAATACATTTTTGCAGAGTAAAGACAAATAAGTACATAATAGAAATACTTAAACTTTACGAGAAGAAATAATGCATCGTGCAAAATTAGCTTGTTTTTCCTAAACAACATGATGTAAATCGAAAAGCTTTTGTGTTGGGTGTATGTCTAAGACTTTAGCCTCAAAAGAGAACGCACAGGAGAGTTTTCTCTCGAAAGAATTTGTAAGAATACCACGTTATAAGGAAATACAGTGTTGCAGAGTAAAGACAAATATGTATGTATTAGAAATGCTTAAACTTTACAAGAAGAAATGACGCATCGTGCAATATCATCTTGTTTTTCCTAAACAAAACATTGTATCTCGAAAATATTTGGTGTTGCGTGTATGTCTAAACATGTAGCCTCAAAAGAGAACCCACAGGATAATTTTCTCTCGACAAAATATGTAGAATACCACGTTTTAAGGAAATCCCGCTTCGTGAGGAAATTATCTTGTTTTTCCTAAACAACATGTTGTAACTCGAAAAGCTTTGGTGTTGCGTGTATGTCTAAGCGTGTAGCCTCAAAAGAGAACGCACAGGAGAGTTTTCTCTCGAAAGAATATATAAGAATACCACGTTATAAGGAAATAGAGTGTTGCAGAGTAAAGAAAAAATACGTACGTATAAGAAATACCTAAACTTTACGAGAAGAAATAAGGCATCGTAAAAATTATCTTGTATTTGCTAAACAACACGCTGTAACTTGAAAATTTTTGGTGTTCCGTGTATGTCTAAACGTGTAGCCAAAAAGATTTGGTGGTGCGTGTATGTCTCAGCGTGTAGCTTCAAAAGAGAATGCACAGAAGAGTTTACTCTCGAAAAAAATATGTCAGATTACCACGTATTAAGGAAATCCCGCATCGTGCGACATTATCTTGTTTTTCCTAAACATAACGTTGTAGCTCGAAAAGCTTTGGTTTTACGTTTATGTCTAAGCGTGTAGCCTCAAAAGAGAACACACAGGAGAATTTTCTCTCGAAAGAATATGTCAGAATACCGTGTTGTAAGGAAATCCCGCATCGTGCTAAATTATATATTTTTTTCCAAAAAACTTGCTGTACCTCGATAAGCTATGGTGTTCCACTTTTATCTAAGCGTGCAGCCTAAAAAGAGAACCCACAGGAAAGTTTTCTATCGATAGAATATGTAAGAATACCACGTTTTATGGAAATATAGTGTTGCAGAGTAAAGACAAATACGTACATATTGGAAATACTAAAACTTTACCAGAAGAAATTACACATCGTGCAAAAATATCTTGTTTATTCCTAAACAACACGTGGAACTCGAAAAGATTTGGTGTTGCGTGTATGTCTAAGATTGCAGTCTCAAAAGAGAACGCACAGGAGAGTTTTCTCTCGAACAAAAATATGTCAGAATAACACGTTTTAAGGAAATCCAGCTTCGTGCGAAATTATCTTGTTTTTTCCTAAACAACAAGTTGTAACTCGAAAAGCTTTGGTGTTGCGTGTATGTCTAAGCGTGTAGCCTCAAAAGAGAATTCACAGGAGAGTTTTCTCTCGAAAGAATATGTAAGAATACCACGTTATAAGGAAATACAGTGTTGCAGAGTAAAGAAAAATACGTACGTATCAGTAATACTTAAACTTTACGAGAAGAAATAACGCATCGTAAAAATTATCTTGTATTTCCTAAACAACATGTTGTAACACGAAAAGATTTGGTGCTGCGTGTATGTCTAAAGTGTAGCCTCAAAATGGAACCCACAGGAGAATTTTCTCTCGAAAAAATATGTCAGAATACCACGTTTTAAGGAAATCCTGCATCGTGCGAAATTATCTGGTTTTTCCTAAACAACACGTTGTAACTCGAAAAGCTTTGGTGTTGCGTGTATGTCTCAGCGTGTAGCCTCAAAAGAGAACGCACAGGAGAGTTTTCTCTCGAATGAATATGTAAGAATACCACATTATAAGAAAATACAGTGTTGTAGCCTAAAGAAAAATACGTACATATTAGAAATACTTAAACTTTACGAGAAGAAATAACGCATCAAACAAAATTATCTTGCATTTCCTAAACAACACGTAGTAACTCGAAAAGATTTGGTGTTGCGTGTATGTCTAAACGTGGATCCACAAAAGAGAACCCACAGGAGAATTTTCTCTCGAAAAAATATATCAGAATACCACGTTTTAAGGAAATCCTGCATCGTGCGAAATTATCTTGTTTTTCCTAAACAGCACGTTGTAACTCGGAAAGCTTTTGTGTTGATTCTATGTCTCAGCATGTAGCCTCAAAAGAGAATGCACAGGAGAGTTTTCTCTCCAAAAAATATGTCAGAATACCACGTTTTAAGGAAATCCCGCATCGTGCGAAATTATCTTTTTTTTTCCTAAACAACTTGTTGTAACTCGAAAAGCTTTGGTGTTGCGTGTATGTCTAAGAGTTTAGCCTCAAAAGAGAATGCACAGGAGAGTTTTCTCTCACAAGAATATGTAAGAATACCACGTTACAAGGAAATACAGTTTTGCAGAGTAAAGACAATTACATACATATTAGAAATACTTAAACTTTGCGAGAAGAAATAACGTATGGTAAAAAATTATCTTGTATTTCCTAAATAACACAATGTAACTCGAAAAGCTTTGGTTTTGCGTGTATGTCAAAGCCTGTAGCCTCAAAAGAGAACGCACAGAAGAGTTTTCTTTAGACAGAATATGCAAGAATACCACATTATAAGGAAGTAGAGTGTTGCAGTGTAAAGACAAACCGTACGTATTAGAAATACTTAAGCTTTACGAGAAGAAATAACGCATTATAAAAAATTATCTTGTATTTCCTAAACAACATGTTGTAATTGGAAAAGATTTGGTGGTGCGTGTATGTCTACACGTGTAGCCTCAAAAGAGAACCCACAGGAGAATTTTCTCTTGGAAAAATATGTCAGAATACCACGTTTTAAGGAAATCCTGCATCGTGCGAAATTATCTTGTTTTTCCTAAACAACACGTTGTAACTCGAAAAGCTTTGGTGTTGCGTGTATCTCTAAGCATCTAGCCATAAAAGAGAACGCACAGGAGAGTTTTCTCTTGAAAAAATATGTCAGAATACCACGTTTTAAGAAAATCCCGCATCGAGAAAAACTATCTTGTTTTCCTAACAACTTGTTGTAATGCGAAAATCTTTGGTGTTCAGTTTCTGTCTAAGCATGCAGCCTTAAAAGAGAACGCACAGGAGAGTTTTCTCTCGAAAGAATATGTAAGAATTACACGTTATAAGGAAATATAGTGTTGCAGAGTAAAGACAAATATGTACGTAATTGAAATACTTAAACTTTACCAGAAGAAATAATGCATCATGCTAAATTATCTTGTTTTTCCTAAACAAAATGTTGTAACTTGAAAAGATTTGGTGTTGCGCGGATGTCTAAGCTTGTAGCCTCAAAAGAGAACACACAGGAGAGGTTTCTCACAAAAAAAATTGTCAGAATACCACGTTTTAACGAAATCCCGCATCGTGAGAAATTATCTTGTTTTCCTAAACAACACGTTGTAACTCAAAATGCTTTGGTGTTGCGTGTATGTCATAGCGTGCAGCCTCCAAAGAGAACGCACAGGAGAGTGTTCACTCAAAAGAATATGTGAGAATACCACGTTTTAATGAAATATAGTGTTTCAGATTAAAGACAAATAAGTTCGTATTGGAAATACTTAAACTTTACAAGAAGAAATAATGCATCGTGCAAAATTATCTGGTTTTTCCAAAACTCCACGTTGTAACTCGAAATGATTTGGTATTGCATGTATGTCTAAGCTTGGAGCCTCCAAAGAGAACGCCCAGGAGAGTTTTCTCTCGAAAAAATATGTCAGAATACCACGTTTTCAGGAAATCCCGCATCATGCGAAATTATCTTGTTTTTCTTAAACAACACGTTGTAACTCAAAAAGCTTTGGTGTTGCGTGTATGTCTAAGTGTGTAGCCTCAAAAGAGAACGCACAGGAGAGTTTCCTCTCGAAAGAATATGTAAGAATACCACGTTATTAGGAAATACAGTGTTTCAGAGTAAAGACAAATACGTACGTATTAGAAAGACTTAAACTTTACGAGAAGAAATAACGCATCGTAAAAAATTATCTTGTTTTTCCTAAACAACACGTTGTAACTCAAAAAGATTTGGTGTTGCGTGTTTGTCTAAGCGTGTAGACTCAAAAGAGAATGCACAGGAGATTTTTTTTCTTGAAAAAATATGTCAGAATTTCACATTTTAAGGAAATCCTGCATTGTGCGAAATTATCTTGTATTTCCTAAACAACGTGTTTTAACTCGAAAAGCTTTGGTGTTGCGTGTATGTCTAAGTGTGTAGCCTCAAAAGAGAATGCACAGGAGAGTTTTCTCTCACAAGAATATGTAAGAATACCACGTTACAAGGAAATACAGTTTTGCAGAATAAAGACAAATACATACATATTAGAAATACTTAAACTTTACGAGAAGAAATAACGCATCATAAAAAATTATCTTGTATTTCCTAAACAACACATTGTAACTCGAAAAGCTTTGGTGTTGCGTGTATGTCTACGCGTGTAGCCTCAAAAGAGAATGCACAGGAGAGTTTTCTCTAGAAAGAATATGTAAGAATACCGCGTTATAAGGAAGTACAGTGTTGCAGAGTAAAGAAACACGTACTTATTAGAAATACTTAAACTTTACAGGAAGAAATAACGCATCGTAAAAAATTATCTTGTATTTTCCTAAACAACATGTTGTAATTGGAAAAGATTTGGTGTTGAGTGTATGTCTAAACTTGTAGCCTCAAAAGAGAACCCACAGGAGAATTTTGTCTTGAAAAAATATGTCAGAATACCACGTTTTAAGGAAATCCTGCATCGTGCGAAATTATCTTGTTTTTCCTAAACAACACGTTTGTAACGCGAAAAGCTTTGGTGTTGCGTGTATGTCTAAGTGTCTAGCCTCAAAAGAGAATGCACAGTAGAGTTTTCTCTTAAAAAAAATTTGTCAGAATATCAGGTTTAAAGAAATCCCGCATCGTGCGTAATTATCTTGTTTTTCCTAAACAACTTGTTATAACTCCAAAAGCTTTGGTGTTGCGTATTTTTCTAAGTGTGCAGCCTCAAAAGAGAAAGTACAGCAGAGTTTTCTCTCGAAAGAATATGTAAGAATACCACGTTATAAGGAAATAAAGTGTTGCAGAGTAAAGACAAATACCTACTTATTGGAAATACTTAAACTTTATGAGAAGAAAATAACGCATCGTGCAAAATAATCTTGGTTTTTCTAAACAACAGTTTTAACTCGAAAAACTTTGGTGTTGTGTGTATGTCTAAGCGTGTAGCCTCAAAGGAGAATGCACAGGAGAGTTTTCACTCGAAAGAATATGTAAGAATACCACGTTATAAAGAAATACATTGTTGCAGAGTAAAGAAAAATATGTACTTATTAGAAATACTTAAAACTTTACGGGAAGAAATAACGAATCGTGCAATATTATCTTGTTTTTCCTAAACAACACGTTGTAACTCAAAAAGATTTGGTGTTGCGTGTATGGCTAAACGTGTAGTCTCAAAAGAGAACCCACAGGAGAATTTTCTCTCGAGAAAATATGTCAGAATACCACATTTTAAGGAAATCCTGCATCGTGCGAAATTATCTTGTTTTTCCTAAACAACACGTTGGTAACTCGAAAAGCTTTGATGTTGCTTGTATGTCTCAGCATTATCGAAAAAATATGTCAGAATACCACGTTTAAGGAAATACTGCATCATGCGAAATTATCTTGTTTTTCCTAAACAACACGTTGTAACTCGAAAAGCTTTGGTGTTGCGTGTATGTCTAAGCGTGTATCCTCAAAAGAGAACACACAGGAGAGTTTTCTCTCAAAAGAATATGTAAGAATACCATGTTATAAGGAAATACAGTGTTGCTGAGTAAGGACAAATACGTACATATTAGAAATACTTTAACTTTACGAGAAGAAATAACGCATCATAGAGAATTATCTTATATTTCCTAAACAACATGTTGTAACTCGAAAAGATTTGGAGTTGCGTGTATCTCTAAGCATGTAGCCTCAAAAGAGAATGCACAGAAGAGTTTTCTCTCGAAAAAATATGTCAGAATACCACGTTTTAAGAAATTCCCACATCGTGCGAAATTATCTTGTTTTTCCTAAATAACACGTTGTAACTCGAAAAGCTTTGGAGTTGCGTGTTTGTCTAAGCGTGTAGCATCAAAAGAGTACGCACAGGAGAGTTTTCTCTCAAAAGAATATGTAAGAATACTGCGTTATAAGGAAATACAATGTTGCAGAGTAAAGACAAATACGTTTGTATTACAAATACTTAACCTTTATGAGAAGAAATAACTCATCGTGCAAAATTATCTTGTTTTTCCCTAAACTACACGTTGTAACTCGAAATGATTTGGGTGTTGGTGTTTTTCCAAGCATGCAGCCTCAAAAGAGAACGCACAGGAGAGTTTTTCTCTTGAAAGAATATGTAAAAATACCACGTTATAAGGAAATACAGTGTTGCAGAGTAAAGACAAATATGTACGTATTGGAAATACTTAAACTGTAAGAGAAGAAATAACGCATCGTGCAAAATTATGTTGTTTTTCCTAAAAAACACATTGCAACTCAAAAGGATTTGGAGTTGACTGTATGTCTAAGCATGTAGCCTCAAAAGAGAACGCAGAGGAGAGTTTTCTCTCCAAAAATATATCTCAGAATACCACGTTTTAAGGAAATCCTGCATCGTGCGAAATTATCTAGTTTTTCCTAAACAACACGTTGTAACTCGAAAAGATTTGGTGTTGCGTGTATGTCTAAGTGTGTACCCTCAAAACAGAACACACAGGAGAGTTTTCTCTCGAAATAATATGTAAAAATACCACGTTACAATTAAATACAGTGTTGCAGACTAAAAACAAAATCGTACGTAATAGAAATAATTAAACTTTACCAGAAGAAATAATGCAGCGTGCAAAACTAACTTGTTTTTCCTAAACAACACGTTGTAACTCGAAAAGATTTGGTGTTGTGTGTATGACTAAGCGTGTAGCCTCAAAAGAGAATGCACAGAAGAGTCTTCTCTCAAAAAATATGTCAGAATACCACGTTTTAAGGAAATCACGCATAGTGCGAAATTATCTTGTTTTTCCTAAACAACACGATTGAACTCGAAAAGCTTTGTAGTTGCATGTATGTTTAAGAGTGTAGCCTCAAAAGAGAACGTAGAGGAGAATTTTCTATCGAGAGAATATGTAAGAAAACCACATTCCAAGGAAATAAAGTGTTGCAGAGTAAAGACAAATGCATACGTATTAGAAATACTTAAACTTTAAGAGAAGAAATAACACATCATACAAAATTATCTTCTTTTTCCTAAACAACACGTTGTAACTCGAAAAGCTTTGGTGTTGCGTGTATGTCTAAGTGTTTAGCCTCAAAAGTGAACGCACAGGAGATTTTTTTCTCGAAAGAATATGTAAGAATACCACGTTATAAGGAAATACAGTGTTGCAGAGTAAAAACAAATACTTACATATTGGAAATTCTTAAACTTTATGAGAAGAAATAACGCATCGTTCAAAATTATCTTGTTTTTCCTAAACAACACGTTGTAACTTGAAAAGATTTGGTGTCGCGTGTAGGTCTATGCTTGTAGCCTCAAAAGGGAACACACAGGAGATTTTTCTCTCGAAAAAATATGTCAGAATACCACGTTTTATGGAAATCCAGCATCGTGCAAAATTATCTTCTTTTTCTTTAACAACATGTTGTACCTCGAAAAGCTTTGGTGTTCCCTGTATGTCTAATCATACAGTCTCAAAAGATAATGCACAGGAGAATTTTCTCTCGAAAGAATATGTAAGAATACCACGTTATAAGGAAATAAAGTGTTGCAGAGTAAAGACAAATACATACGTATTGGAAATACTTGAAATTAGGAGAAGAAATAATGCTTCGTGAAAAATTATCTTGTTTTTCCTAAACAAAACGTTCTAACTCAAAAAGATTTGGTGTCGCCTGTTTGTCTAAGCTTGTAGCCTCAAAAGAGAACACACAGGAGAGTTTTCTCTCGAAAAAATGCGTCAGAATACCACGTTTTATGGAAATCCCGCATCATGTGAAATTATCTTGTTTTTCCTAAACAACACGTTGTAACTCAAAAAGCTTTGGTGTTGTGTGTACGTCTAAGCGTGTAGCCTCAAAAGAGAACGCACAGGAGAGTTTTCTCTCGAAATAATATGTAAGAATACCACCTTATAAGGAAATACAGTGTTGCAGAGTAAAAAGAAATACGAATATAATAGAAATACTTAAACTTTTCCAGAAGAAATAACGCATCGTGCAAAATTATCTTGTTTTTCCTAAACAACACGTTGTAACTCGAAAAGATTTGGTTTTGCGTGTATGACTAAGCGTGTAGCCTCAAAAGAGAACGCACAGGAGAGTTTCTCTCCAAAAATTATGTCAGAATACCACGTTTTAAGGAAATCCCGCATCGTGCGAAATTATCTTGTTTTTCCTAAACAACACGTTTTAACTCGAAAAGCTTTGTGTTTGCATGTATATCTAAGAGTGTAGCCTCAAAAGAGAATGCACAGGAGAGTTTTCTCTCGAGAGATTATGCAAGAATACTACTTTACAAGGAAATAGAGTGTTGCAGAGTAAAAACAAATATGTATGTATTAGAAATACTTAAACTTTACGAGAAGAACTAACGCATTGTACAAAATTATCTTGTTTTTCCTAAACAACACATTGTAACTCGAAAAGCTTTGGTGTTGCGTGTATGTCTAAGCGTTTAGCCTCAAAAGTGAACGCACAGGAGAGTTTTCTCTCGTAAGAATATGTAAGAATACCACGTTATAAGGAAATACAGTGTTGCTGAGTAAAGACAAATATGTACATATTGGAAATACTTAAACTTTATGAGAAGAAATAACGCATCTTGCAAAATTATCTTGTTTTTCCTAAACAACACGTTGTAACTCGAAAAGATTTAGTGTTGCGTGTATGTCTATGCTTGTAGCCTCAAAAGGTAACGCACAGGAGAGTTTTCCCTCGAAATAATATGTCAGAATACCACGTTTTATGGAAATCCCGCATCGTGCGAAATTATCTTCTTTTTCCTAAACAACACGTTGTAACACGAAAAGCTTTGGTGTTGCGTGTATGTCTAAGCGTGTAGCCTGAAAAGAGAATGCACAGTAGAGTTTTCTCTCAAAAGAATATGTAAGAATAACAAGTTATAAGGAAATACAGTGTTGCAAAGTAAAGACAAATACGTACGTATTAGAAATACTTAAACTTTACGAGAAGAAATAAAGCATCATACAAAATTATCTTGTATTTCCTAAACAACACGTTGTAACTCGAAAAGCTTTGGTGTTGCCTTTATGTCTAAGCATACATCCTCAAAAGATAATGCACAGGAGAGTTTGCTCTCTAAAGAATATGTAAGAATACCACGTTATAAGGAAATACAGTGTTGCAGAGTAAAGACAAATACATACTTATTGGAAATGCTTAAACTTTAGGAGAAGAAATAACGCATCTTGCAAAATTATCTTGTTTTTCCTAAACAACACGTTGTAACTCAAAAAGATTTGGTGTTGTGTGTATGTCTATGCTTGTAGCCTCAAAAGAGAATGCACAGGAGAGTTTTCTCTCGAAAAAATATGTCAGAATACCACGTTTTAAGGAAATCCCGCATCGTGCGAAAGTATCTTGTTTTTCCTAAACAACATGTTGTAACTCAAAAAGCTTTGGTGTTGGGCATATGTCTAAGCATGTAGCATCAAAAGAGAATGCACAGGAGAGTTTTCTCTCGAAAATATATGTCAGAATACCACGTTTTAAGGAAATCCCACATCGTGAGAAATTATCTTGTTTTTCCTAAACAACACGTTGTAACTCAAAAATTTTGGTGTTGCGTGTATGTCTAAGTGTGTAGCCTCCAAAGAGAACGCACAGGAGAGTTTTCTCTCCAAAAATATATCAGAATACCACGTTTTAAGGAAATACAGTGTTGCAGAGTAAAGACAAATAAGTACGTATTAGAAATACTTAAACTTTACAAGAAGAAATAACACATCGTACAAAATTATCTTGTTTTTCCTAAACAACACGTTGTAACTCGAAAAGATTTGGTGTTGCGTGTATGACTAAGCGTCTAGCCTCAAAAGAAATCTCACAGGAGAGTTTTCTCTCGAAGGAATATGTCAGAATACCACGTTTTAAGGAAATCCTGCATCTTGTGGAATTATCTTGTTTTTTTCCTAAACAACACGTTTTAACTCGAAAAGCTTTGGTGTAGCGTGTATGTCTAAGTGTGTAGGCTCAGAAGACAACGCACAGGAGAGTTTTCTCTCAAAAGAATATGCAAGAATAACACGTTACAGGGAAATACAGTGTTGCTGATAAAGACAAATACGTACATATTAGAAATACTTAAATTTTACGAGAAGAAATAACGCATCCTACAAAATTATCTTGTATTTCCTAAACAATACGTTTTAACTCGAAAAGATTTGGTGTTGCGTGTATGTCTAAGCATGTAGCCTCAAAAGAGAATGCACAGGAGAGTTTTCTCTCGAAAGAATATGTATGAATTCCACGTTATAATGGAATACAGTGTTGCAGAGTAAAAACAAATACATATATATTAGAAATACTGAAACTTTATGAGAAGAAATAACGCATCATGCAAAATTATCTTCTTTTTCCTAAACAACACGTTGTAACTCGAAAAGATTTGGTGTTCGTGGATGACTAAGCATGTAGCCTCAAAAGAGAACGCACAGGAGAGTTTTCTCTCGAAAAATATGTCAGAATACCACATTTTAAGGAAATCCAGCATTGTGCGAGATTATCTAGTTTTTCCTAAACAACACGTTTTAACTCGAAAAGCTTTGGTATTGCGTGAATATCTAAGTGTGTAGCCTCATAAGAGAATGCACAGGAGAGATTTCTCTCGAAAAAATATGACAGAATACCATGTTTTAAGGAAATCCCGCATCTTGCGAAATTATCTTGTATTTCCTATACAACAGGTTGTAACTCGAAAAGCTTTGGTGTTGCATGTATGTCTAAGCGTGTAGCCTCAGAAGACAACGCACAGGAGAGTTTTCTCTCAAAAGAATATGTAAGAATACCACGTTACAAGTAAATACAGTGTTGCTGAGTAAAGAAAAATACGTATGTATTAGAAATACTTAAACTTTAGTAGAAGAAATAACTCATCGTACAAAATTATCTTGTATTTCCTAAACAAGACATTGTAACTCAAAAAGATTTGGTGTTATGTGTATGTCTAAGCTGGTAGCCTCAAAAGAGAACGCAGAGGAGAGTTTTCTCTCGAAAAAATATGTCAGAATACCACGTTTTAGGAAAATCCCGCATCTTGAGAAATTGGCTTGTTTTTTCTAAACAACACGTTGTAACTCGAAAAGCTTTGGTATTGCGTGTACGTCTAAGTGTGCAGCCTCAAAAGGGAACTCACAGGAGAGTTTTCTCTCAAAAGAATATGTAAGAATAACACGTTACAAGTAAATACAGTGTTGCAGAGTAAAGACAAATACGTATGTATTAGAAATACTTAAAATTTACGAGAAGAAATAACACATAGGGCAAAATTATCTTGTATATCCTAAACAACTCATTGTAACTCGAAAGGATTTGGTGATTCGTGTATGTCTAAGCGTGTAGCCTCAAAAGAGAACCGACAGGAGAATTTTCTCTCCAAAAAAATATGTCAGAATACCACATTTTATGGAAATCCCGCATCGTGCGAAATTATCTTGTTTGTCCTAAACAACACGTTGTAACTCGAAAAGCTTTGGTGTTGCATGTATGTCTAAGCGTGTAGACTCAAAAGAGAACTCACAGGAGAGTTTTCTCTCGAAAGAATATGTAAGAATACCACGTTTTAAGGAAATACAGTGTTGCAGAATAAAGACAAATAGGTACTTTTTGGAAATACTTAAACTTTAGGAGAAGAAATAACGCATCGTGCAAAATTATCTTGTTTTTCCTAAACAACACGTAGTAACTCGAAAAGATTTTGTGTTGCGTGTATGTCTAAGCTTGTAGCCTCAAAAGAGAAGGCACAGGAGAGTTTTCTCTCGAAAAAATATGTCAGAATACCGCATTTTAAGGAAATCCCACATCGTGCGAAATTATCTTGTTTTTCCTAAACAACACGTTGTAACTCGAAAAGCTTTGGTGTTGCATGTATATCTAAGCTGGTACCCTCAAAAGAGAACGCACAGGAGAGTTTTCTCTCATAAGAATTTGTAAGAATACCACATTTTAAGGAAATTCCGAATCTTGCAGAATTATCTTGTTTTTCCTAAACAAAACGTTGTAACTCGAAAAGCTTTGGTGTTGCATGTATGTGTTATCGTTTAGCCTCAAAAGAGAACGCACAGGAGAATTTTCTCATAAAAGAATATGCAAGAATACCATGTTATAAGGAAATACAGTGTTGCAGATTTGAGACAAATACGTACGAATTGGAAATACTTATACTGTACAAGAAGAAATAACGCATCGTGAAAAATTATCTTGTTTTTCCTAAACAAGACATTGTAACTCGAAAAGAATTGGTGTTACGTGTATGTCTAAGCGTGTAGCCTCAAAAGAGAACGCACAGGAGGGTTTTCTCTCAAAAGAATATGTAAGATTACCACGTTATAAGGAAATACAGTGTTGCAGAGTAAAGACAAATACGTATGTATTAGAAATACTTAAACTTCACAAGAAGTAATAACGCACCGTTCAAAATTATCTTGTTTTTCCTTAACAACACGTTGTAACTTGAAAAGCTTTGGTGTTGTGTTTATGTCTAAGTGTGAAGCCTCAAAAGAGAAAGCACAGGAGAGTTTTCTCTCGAAAGAATATGTAAGAATACCATGTTACAAGGAAATACAGTGTTGCAAAGTAAAGTCAAATACGTATGTATTAGAAATACTTAAACTTTAAGAGAAGAAATAACGCATCGTACAAAATTATCTTGTATTTTCTAAAAAACGCGTTGTAACTGAAAAAGATTTGGTGTTGTGTGTATATCTAAGCGTGTAGCCTCAAAATAGAACGCACAGGAGAGTTTTCTCTTGAAAAATATGACAGATTACCACGTTTGAAGGAAATCATGCATCTTGCGAAATTATCTTGCTTTTCCAAAACAACAGGTTGTAACTCGAAAAGCATTTGTCTTGCGTGTATGTCTAAGCGTGTAGCCTCAGAAGACAATGCACAGGAGAGTTTTCTCTCCAAAGAATATGTAAGAATACCACGTAACAAGTAAATACAGTGTTGCAGAGTAAAGACAGATATGTATGTATTAGAAATACATAAACTTTACGAGAAGAAATAACTCCTCGTACAAAATTATCTTGTATTTCCTAAACAAGACGTTGTAACTCGAAAAGATTTGGTGTTACGTGTATGTCTAAGCTGGTAGCCTCAAAAGAGAACGCACAGGAGAGTTTTCTCTCCAAAAAATATGTCAGAAAACCACATTTTAAGGAAATACCGCATCTTGCGAAATTATCTTGTTTTTCCTAAACAACACGTTGTAACTCGAAAAGCTTTGGTATTCCGTTCATGTCTAAGAGTGTAGCCTCAAAAGAGAATGCACAGGAGAGTTTTCTCTCGAAACAATATGTAAGAATACCACGTTATAAGGAAATACAGTGTTGCAGTGTAAAGACAAATATGTACGAAATAGAAATACTTAAAGTTTACGAGAAGAAATAATGCATCGTACAAAATTATCTTGTATTTCCTAAACAACACGTTGTAACTCGAACAGATTTGTTGTTGCGTGTATCTCTAAGCATGTAGCCTCAAAACAGAACGCACAGTAAAGTTTTCTCCCAAAAAAATATATCAGAATACCACGTTTTAAGGAAATCCTGCATCTTGCAAAATTATCTTGTTTTTCCTAAACGACACGTTGTAACACGAAAAGCGTTGGTGTTGCGTGTATGTCTAAGCTTGTAGCCTCAGAAGAGAAAGCAAAGAAGATTTATCTCTCAAAAAAATATGTAAGAATACCACGTTATTAGGAAATACAGTGTTGCTGAGTAAAGACAAATACGTACATAATGGAAATACTTAAACTTTACGAGAAGAAATAAAGCATCATACAAAATTATCTTGTATTTCCTAAACAACACATTGTAACTCGAAACGATTTGGTGTTGCTTGTATGTCTAAACGTTTAGCCTCAAAATAGAACACACAGGAGAGTTTTCTCTCGAAAAAATATGTAAGAATACCACGTTATTAGGAAATACAGTGTTGCTGAGTAAAGAAAAATACGTACATATTGGAAATACTTAAACTTTTCTAGAAGAAATAACGCATTCTGCAAAATTATCTTGTATATCCTAAACAACACGTTGTAACCTGAAAATATTTGGTGGTGCGTGTATGTCTAAGCGTGTAGGCTCAGAAGAGAACGCACAGGAGAGTTTTCTCTCGAAAGAATATGTAAGAATACCACGTTACAAGGAAATACAGTGTTGCAGAGTAAAGACAAATACGTATGTATTAGAAATACTTAAACTTTACGAGAAGAAATAACGCATCTTACAAAATTATCTTCTATTTCCTAAACAACGCTTGTAACTCGAAAAGATATGGTGTTCCATGTATGTCTAAGCATGTAGCCTCAAAAGAGAATGCACAGGAGAGTTTTCTCTCGAAAACATATGTCAAAATACCACGTTTTAAGGAAATCCCGCATCTTGCGGAATTATCTTGTTTTCCTATACAACACGTTGTATCTCGAAAAGCTTTGGTGTTGCGTGTATGTCTAAGTGTGCAGCCTCAAATGAGAACTCACAGGAGAGTTTTCTCTCGAAAGAATATGTAAGAATACCACGTTACAAGGAAATACAGTGTTGCAGAGTAAAGACAAATACGTATGTATTAGAAATACTTAAACTTTACGAGAAGAAATAATGCATCCTACAAAATTATCTTGTATTTCCTAAACTGTGCGTTGTAACTCGAAACGATTTGTTGTTGTGTGTATGTCTAAGTGTGTAGCCTCAAAGGGGAACGCACAGTAAAATTTTCTCTTGAAAAAATATGTCAGAATACCATGTTTTAAGGAAATCCCGCATCTTTCGGAATTATCTTATTTTTCCAAAACAACACGTTGTAACTCGAAAAGCTTTGGTGTTGCGTGTATGTCTAAGCGTGTAGCCTCAGAAGAGAAAGCACAGGAGAGTTATCTCTCAAAAAAATATGTAAGAATAGCACGTTATTAGGAAATACAGTGTCGCTGAGTAAAGACAAATACTTACGTATTAGAAATACTTAAATTTTACGAGAAGAAATAAAGCATCATACAAAATTATCTTGTATTCCCTAAACAACACATTGTAACTCGAAAAGATTTGGTGTTGCTTGTATGTATAAATGTTTAGCCTCAAAATAGAACTCACCGGAGGGTTTTCTCTCGAAAAAATATGTAAGAATACCACGTTATTAGGAAATACAGTGTTGCTGAGAAAAGAAAAATACTTACGTATTGGAAATACTTAAACTTTACTAGAAGAAATAACTAACGCATCCTGCAAAATTATCTTGTGTATCCTAAACAACACGTTGTAACTAGAAATGATTTGGTGGTGCCTGTATGTCTAAGCGTGTAGCCTCAGAAGAGAACGCACAGGAGAGTTTTCTCTCGAAAGAATATGTAAGAATACCACGTTACAAGGAAATACAGTGTTGCAGAGTAAAGACAAATACGTATGTATTAGAAATACTTAAACTTTATGAGAAGAAATAACGCATCTTACAAAATTATCTTGTATTTCCTAAACAACGCGTTGTAACTCGAAAAGATTTGGTGTTGCGTGTATGTCTAAGCGTGTAGCCTCAAAAGAGAACGCACAGGAGAGTTTTCTCTCGAAAAAATATGTCAGAATACCACGTTTTAAGGAAATCTTGCATCTTGCGGAATTATCTTGTTTTCCTATACAACACGTTGTATCTCGAAAAGCTTTGGTGTTGCGTGTATGTCTAAGCATGCAGCCTCAAAAGAGAACTCAGAGGAGAGTTTTCTCTCAAAAGAATATGTAAGAATACCACGTTACAAGGAAATACAGTGTTAAAGAGTAAAGACAAATACGTATGTATTAGAAATACTTAAACTTTACGAGAAGAAATAACACATCCTAAAAAATTATCTTGTATTTCCTAAACAATGCGTTGTAACTCGAAAAGATTTGGTGTTGTGTGTATGTCTAAGTGTGTAGCCTCAAAGGGGAATGCACAGTAGAGTTTTCTCTTGAAAAAATATGTCAGAATACCATGTTTTAAGGAAATCCCGCATCTTGCGGAATTATCTTGTTTTTCCTAAACAACACGTTGTAACTCAAAAAGCTTTTGTGTTGTGTGTATGTCTAAGCGTGTAGCATCAAAAGAGAACACACAGGAGAGTTTTCTCTCAAAAGAATATGCAAGAATACCACGTTATAAGGAAACACAGTATGGCAGAGTAAAGACAAATACGTACTTATTTGAAATACTTAAACTTTACGAGAAGAAATAACGCATCTTGAAAAATTATCTTGTTTTTCCTAAACAAGATGTTGTAACTCGAAAGATTTAGTGTTACGTGTATGTCTAAGCCGGTAGCCTCAAAAGAGAACGCACAGAAGAGTTTTCTCTCCAAAAAATATGTCAGAATACCACGTTTTAAGGAAATCCCGCATCTTGCGAAATTCCCTTGTTTTTCCTAAACAACACCTTGTAACTCAAAAAGCTTTGGTATTGTGTGTATGTCTAAGCGTGTAGCCTCAAAAGATAACGCACAGGAGAGTTTTCTCTCAAAAGAATATGAAAGAATACCACGTTATAAGGAAATACAGTGTTGCAGAATAAAGATAAATATGTACGTATTAGAAATACTTAAACATTAGGAGAATAAATAACGCATCATACAAAATTATCTTGTATTTCCTAAACAACTCGTTGTAACTCGAAAAGATTTGGTGTTGCGTGTATGTCTAAGATTGTAGCCTCAAAGGAGAACGCACAGGAGAATTGTCTCTCGAAAAATATCTCAGAATACCACGTTTTAAGGAAATCCCTCATCGTGTGAAATTATCTTGTTTTTCCTAAACAACACGTTGTATCTCGAAAAGCTTTGGTGTTGCGTGTATGTCTAAGGGTGGAGTCTCAAAAGAGAACACACAGGAGAGTTTTCTCTCGAAAGAATATGTCAGAATACCAAGTTAAAAGGAAATAAAGTGTTGCAGAGTAAAGACAAATAAGAATGTATTAGAAATACTTAAACTTTACGAGAAGAAATAAAGCATCGTGCAAAATTATCTTGGTTTTCCTAAACAATACATTGTAACACGAAGAGATTTGGTGTTGCGTGTATGTCTAAGCGTGTTGCCTCAAAAGAGAATGCACGGGAGAGTTTTCTCTCGTAAGAATATGTAAGAATACCACGTTATAAGGAAATACAGTGTTGCAGAGTAAAGACAAATACTTACGTATTAGAAATACTTAAAGTTTACGAGAAGAAATAAAGCATCATACAAAATTATCTTGGATTTCCTAAGCAACACGTTGTAACTCGAAAAGATTTGGTGTTGCTTGTATGTCTAAACGATTACCCTCAAAATAGAAGGCACAGGAGAGTTTTCTCTCGAAAAAAATATGTAAGAATACCACGTTATTAGGAAATACAGTGTTGCTGAGTAAAGACAAAAACGTACGTATTGGAAATACTTAAACTTTACTAGAAGAAATAACGCATCCTACAAAATTATCTTGTATATCCTTAACAACATGTTGTAAATCGAAAAGATTTGGTGGTGCGTGTATGTCTAAGCGTGTAGCCTCAGAAGAGAACGCACAGGAGAGTTTTCTCTCGAAAGAATATGTAAGAATACCACGTTACAAGGAAATACAGTGTTGCAGAGTAAAGACAAATAAGTATGTATTAGAAATACTTAAACTTTAAGAGAAGAAATAACGCATCGTACAAAATTATCTTGTATTTCTTAAACAACACGTTGTAACTCGAAAAGATTTGGTGTTGCGTGTATGTCTAAGCGTGTAGCCTCAAAAGAGATCGGACAGGAGAGCTTTCTCTCGAAAAAATATGTCAGAATACCACGTTTTAAGGAAATCCCGCATCTTGCGGAATTATCTTCTTTTTCCTAAACAATACGTTGTATCTCGAAAAGCTTTGGTTTTGCGTGTATGTCTAAGCGTGCAGCCTCAAAAGAGAACTCACAGGAGAGTTTTCTCTCGAAAGAATATGTAAGAATACCACGTTATAAGGAAATACAGTTTTGCAGAGTAAAGACAAAGAAATACATATTAGAAATACTTAAACTTCACAAGAAGTAAGAACGCATCATTCAAAATTATCTTGTTTTTCCCTAACAACACATTGTAACTCAAAAAGCTTTGGTGTTGCGTGTATGACTAAGCGTCTAGCCTCAAAAGAGAATGCACAGGAGAGTTTTCTCTCGAAGGAATATGTCAGAATACCATGTTTTAAGGAAATCCCGCATCTTGCGGAATTATCTTGTTTTTTCCTAAACAACTCGTTTTAACTCGAAAAGCTTTGGTGTAGCGTGTATGTCTAAGTGTGTAGCCTTAGAAGAGAACGCAAAGGAGAGTTTTCTCTCAAAAGAATATGTAAGAATAACACGTTACAGGGAAATACAGTGTTGAAGATAAAGACAAATATGTACGTATTTGAAATACTTAAACTTTAGGAGAAGAAATAACGCATCCTACAAAATTATCTTGTATTTCCTAAACAATACGTTTTAACTCGAAAAGCTTTGGTGTTGCTTGTATGTCTTAGCTTGCAGCCTCAAAAGAGAAAGCACAGGAGAGTTTTCACTCGAAAGAATATGTAAGAATACCACGTTATAAGGGAATACAGTGTTGAAAATTATAGACAAATACAAACTTATTGGAAATACTTAAACTTTACGAGAAGAAATAACGCATCGTGCAAACTTATCTTGTTTTTCCTAAACAAAATGTTGTAACTCGAAAAGCTTTGGTGTTGCATGTATGTCTAAGTGTGTAGCCTCAGAAGAGAATGTACAGGAGAGTTTTTTCTCGAAAAAATATGTAAGAATACCACGTTACAAGGAAATACAGTGTTGCAGAGTAAAGAAAATACGTATGTATTAGGAATACTTAAATTTTGCAAGAAGAAATAACGCATCGTACAAAATTATCTTGTATTTCCTAAACAATGCGTTGTAACTCGCAAGGATTTGGTGTTGTGTGTATATCTAAGCGTGGAGCGTCAAAGGGGAACACACAGTAGGGTTTTCTCTCGAAAAAATATGTATGAATACCAGATTTTAAGGAAATACAGTGTGGCAGTGTAAAGACAAATACGTATGTATTGGAAATACTTAAACTTTACGAGAAGAAATAACGCATCTTGAAAAAATTATCTTGTTTTTCCTAAACAAGACGTTGTAACTCGAAAAGATTTGGTGTGACGTGTATGTCTAAGCTGGTGGCCTCAAAAGAGAACGCACAGGAGAGTTTTCTCTCCAAAAAATATGTCAGAATACCACGTTTTAAGGAAAACCCGAATCTTGCGTAATTATCTTGTTTTTCTTAAACAACACTTTGTAACTGGAAAAGCTTTGGTGTTGCGTGTATGTCTAAGCATGTAGCCACAAATGAGAATGCACAGGAGAGTTTTCTCATAAAAGAATATGTAAGAATACCACGTTATAACGAAATACAGTGTTGCAGAGTAGAGACAAATACGTACGAATTGGAAATACTTAAACTTTATAAGAAGAAATAACGCATCGTGAAAAATTATCTTGTTTTTCCTAAACAAGACATTGTAACTCGAAAAGAATTGGTGTTACGTGTATGTCTAAGCGTGTAGCCTCAAAGGAGAACACACAGGAGGGTTTTCTCTCAAAAGAATATGTAAGAATACCACGTTATAAGGAAATACAGTGTTGCAGAGTAAAGACAAATACGTACGTCTTAGAAATACTTAAACTTCATAAGAAGTAATAACGCATCGTGCAAAATTATCTTGTTTTTCCTTAACAACACGTTGTAACTCGAAAAGCTTTGGTGTTGCCTTTATGTCTAAGTGTGTAGCCTCAAAAGAGAAAGCACAGGAGAGTTTTCTCTCGAAAGAATATGTAAGAATACCACGTTACAAGGAAATACAGTGTTGCAGAGTAAAGTCAAATACATATGTATTAGAAATACCTAAACTTTAAGAGAAGAAATAACACATCGTACAAAATTATCTTGTATTTTCTAAACAACGTGTTGTAACTGGAAAAGATTTGGTGTTGTGTGTATGTCTAAGGGTTTAGCCTCAAAAGAGAACGCACAGGAGAGTTTTCTCTTGAAAAAATATGACAGATTACCATGTTTGAAGGAAATCACGCATCTTGCGAAATTATCTTGCTTTTCCAAAACAACAAGTTGTAACTCGAAAAGCATTTGTCTTGTGTGTATGTCTAAGCGTGTAGCCTCAGAAGACAATGCACAGGAGAGTTTTCTCTCGAAAGAATATGTAAGAATACCACGTTACAAGTAAATACAGTGTTGTAGAGTAAAGACAGATATGTATGTATTAGAAATACTTAAACTGTATGAGAAGAAATAACTCATCGTACAAAATTATCTTGTATTTCCTAAACAAGACGTTGTAACTCGAAAAGATTTGGTGTTACCTGTATGTCTAAGCTGGTAGCCTCAAAAAAGATCGCACAGGAGAGTTTTATCTCCAAAAAATATGTCAGAATACCACGTTTTAAGGAAATCCCGCATCTTGCGAAATTATCTTGTTTTTCCTAAACAACACGTTGTAACTCGAAAAGCTTTGGTATTCCGTGTATGTCTAAGAGTGTAGCCTCAAAAGAGAACGCACAAGAGAGATTTGTCTCAAAAGAATATGTAAGAATACCACGTTATAAGGAAATACAATGTTGCAGAGTAAAGACAAATACGTATGAATTAGAAATACTTAAACTTTACGAGAAGAAATAACACATCACAAAAAATTATCTTGTATTTCCTAAACAACACATTGTAACTCGATAAGATTTGGTGTTGTGTGTATCTCTAAGCATGTAGCCTCAAAACAGAACGCACAGAAGAGTTTTCTCCGCAAAAAAAATGTCAGAATACCACGTTGTTTTTAATTTTTTTATTCGATATAATTTATTTACATTTCAAATGATTTCCCCTTTTCTAGCCCCCCCCACTCCCTGAAAGTCCCATAAGCCCCCTTCTCTTCCCCTGTCCTCCCTCCCACCCCTTCCCAGTTCCCCGTTCTTGTTTTGCCGAATACTGTTTCACTGAGTCTTTCCAGAACCAGGGACTACTCCTCCTTTCTTCTTGTATCTCATTTGATGTGTGGATTATGTTTTGGGTATTCCAGTTTTCTAGATTAATAACCACTTATTAGTGAGTGCATACCATGATTCACCTTTTGAGTCTGGGTTACCTCACTTAGTATGATGTTCTCTAGCTCCATCCATTTGCCTAAGAATTTCATGAATTCATTGTTTCTAATGGCTGAATAGTACTCCATTGTGTAGGTATACCACATTTTTTGCATCCACTCTTCTGTTGAGGGATACCTGGGTTCTTTCCAGCATCTGGCAATTATAAATAGGGCTGCTATGAACATAGAAGAGCATGTATCCATATTACATGGTGGGGAATCCTCTGGGTATATGCCCAGGAGTGGTATAGCAGGATCTTCTGGAAGTGAGGTGCCCAGTTTTTGGAGCAAGAATTGACAAATGGGACCTCATAAGGTTGCAGAGTTTCTGTAAGGCAAAGGACACCATCAAGAGGGCAGATCGGCAACCAACAAATTGGGAAAAGATCTTCACCAATCCTACATCAGATAAAGGGCTAATATCCAATATATATAAAGAACTTAAGAAGTTAGACTCCAGAAAACCGAACAACCCTATTAAAAATGGGGTACAGAGTTAAACAAAGAATTCTCACCTGAAGAACTTCGGATGGCGGAGAAGCATCTTAAAAAATGCTCAACTTCATTAGTCATTAGGGAAATGCAAATCAAAACAACCCTAAGATTTCATCTTACACCAGTCAGAATGGCTAAGATTAAAAATTCAGGAGACAGCAGGTGTTGGAGAGGGTGTGGAGAAAGAGGAACACTCCTCCACTGCTGGTGGGGTTGCAAATTGGTACAACCACTCTGGAAATCAGTCTGGCGGTTCCTCAGAATACCACGTTTTAAGGAAATCCCGCATCTTGCAAAATTATCTTGTTTTTCCTAAACAACACGTTGTAATTCGAAAAGCTTTGGTGTTGCGTGTATGTCTAAGCATGTAGCCTCAGAAGAGAAAGCACAGGAGAGTTTTCTCTCGAAAAATATGTAAGAATACCACGTTATAAGGAAATACACTATTGCAGAGTAAAGACAAATACTTAGGTATTGGAAATACTTAAACTTTACGAGAAGAAATAACACATCCTGCAAAATTATCTTGTATATCCTAAACAACACATTGTAACTCGAAAAAATTTGGTGGTCCGTGTATGTCTAAGCGTGTAGTCTCAGAAGAGAACGCACACGAGAGTTTTCTCTCGAAAGAATAATTAAGAATACCACGTTACAAGGAAATACAGTGTTGCAGAGTAAAGACAAATACGTATGTATTAGAAATACTTAAACGTTATGAGAAGAAATAACGCATCTTACAAAATTATCTTGTATTTCCTAAACAACGCGTTGTAATTCGAAAAGATATGGTGTTGGGTGTATGTCTAAGCGTGCAGCCTCAAAAGAGAACTCACAGGAGAGTTTTCTCTCGAAAGAATATGTAAGAATACCACGTTACAAGGAAATACAGTGTTGCAGAGTAAAGACAAATACGTATGCTTGCGGAATTATCTTGTTTTTCCTAAAGAATTTGTTGTAACTCAAAAAGCTTTGGTGTTGCGTTTTTCTCAAAGCATGTAGCCTCAAAAGAGAACGCACAGGAGAGTTTTCTCTCGAAAGAATATGTCAGAATACCACGTTTTAAGGAAATCCTGCATCGTGCGAAAATATCTTGTTTTTCCTAAACAACACGTTGTAACTCGAAAAGCCTTGGTATTGCGTGTATTTCTAAGTGTGTAGCCTCAAAAGAGAATGCACAGGAGAGTTTTCGCTCGAAAAAAATATGTCAGAATAGGACGTTTTAAGGAAACCCCGCATCGTGCGAAATTATCTTGTTTTTCTTAAACAACACGTTGTAACTTGAATAGCTATGGTGTTGCATGTATTTCTAAGCGTGGAGCCTCAAAAGGGAACGCACAGGAAAGTTTTCTATCAAAAGAATATGTAAGAATACAACGTTATAAGGAAATACAGTGTTGCAGAGTAAAGACAAATACATACGTATTGGAAATAAACTTTACGAGAAGACATAACAAATCATGCAAAATTATCTTGTTTTTCCTAAACAACACGTTGCCATTTGAAAAGATTTTGTGTTGTGTGTATGTCTAAGCTTGTAGCCTCAAAAGAGAACGCACAGGAGATTTTTCTCTCAAAAAAATATGTCAGAATACCACGCTTTAAGAAAATCCCACATAGTGCGAAATTATCTTGTTTTTCTTAAACAACAGGTTATAACTCGAAAAGCTTTTGTGTTGCGTGTATTTCTAAGTGTGTAGCCTCAAAGGAGAACACGCAGGAGAGTCTTCTATCGAAAGAATATGTAATAATACCGTGTTATAAGGAAATACAGTGTTGCAGTGTAAAGACAAATACGTACATATTGGAAATACATAAACTTTACCAGAATAAATAATGCATCGTGCAAAATTATCTTCTTTTTCCTAAAAACACATTGTAACTCGAAAGGATTTGGTGTTGCGTGTATGTCTAAGCGTGTAGCCTCAAAAGAGAACGCACAGTAGAGTTTCATGTTGAAAAATATGTCTGAATACCACATTTTAAGGAAATCCTGCATCGTGCGAAATTATCTTGTTATTCCTAAACAACACGTTGTAACTCGAAAAGCTTTGGTGTTGCTTGTATGTCTAAGTGTGTAGCCTCAAAAGAGAACACACAGGAGAGTTTTCTCTCGAATAAATATGACAGAATACAACATTTTAAGGAAATCCTGCATCAAGCGAAATTATCTTTTTTTTTTCCTAAACAACTTTTTGTAACTCGAAAACCTTTGGTGTTGCGTTTTTATCTAAGCGTGCAGCCTTAAAAGAGAACGCACAGGAGAGTTTTCTCTCGAAAGAATATGTAAGAATACCACATTATAAGGAAATACAGTGTTGCAGAGTAAAGACAAATACGTACGTATTAGAAATACTTAAACTTTCGAGAAGAAATAAGGCATCGTGCAAAATTATCTTGTTTTTCCTAAACAACACGTTGAAACTGGAAATAATTTGGTGTTGTGTGTATGTCTAAGCGTGCAGCCTCAAAAGAGAACGCACAGGAGAGTTTTCTCTCGAAAAAAATATGTCAAAATACCACGTTTTAAGTAAATCCTGCATCGTGCAAAATTATCTTGTTTTTCCTAAACATGTTTTAACTCGAAAAGCTTTGGTGTTGCGTGTATGTCTAAGTGTGTAGCCTCAAAAGAGAATGCACAGGAGAGTTTTCTCTCACAATAATATGTATGAATACCACGTTACAAGGAAAGACAGTTTTGCAGAGTAAAGACAAATACGTACATATTAGAAATACTTAAACTTTACAAGAAAAAATAACTCATCGTACAAAATTATCTTGTATTTCCTAAACAACACGTTGGAACTCGAAAAGATTTGGTGTGGCGTGTATGTCTAAGTGTGTATCCTCAAAAGAGTACGCACAGGAGAGTTTTCTCTCGAAAAAATGTCAGAATACCACGTTTTAAGGAAATCCCGCATCACGCGAATTTATCTTGTTTTTCTTTTTTTTTTTTTTTTTTATTATTCGATATAATTTATTTACATTTCAAATGATTTCCCCTTTTCTAGCCCCCCCACTCCCCGAGAGTCCCGCAAGCCCCCTTCTCTTCCCCTGTCCTCCCGCCCACCCCTTCCCACTTCCCCGTTCTGGTTTTGCTGAATACTGTTTCACTGAGTCTTTCCAGAACCAGGGGCCACTCCTCCTTTCTTCTTGTACCTCATTTGATGTGTGGATTATGTTTTGGGTATTCCAGTTTTCTAGGTTAATATCCACTTATTAGTGAGTGCATACCATGATTCACCTTTTGAGTCTGGGTTACCTCACTTAGTATGATATTCTCTAGCTCCATCCATTTGCCTAAGAATTTCATGAATTCATTGTTTCTAATGGCTGAATAGTACTCCATTGTGTAGATATACCACATTTTTTGCATCCACTCTTCTGTTGAGGGATACCTGGGTTCTTTCCAGCATCTGGCAATTACAAATAGGGCTGCTATGAACATAGTAGAACATGTATCCTTATTACATGGTGGGGAGTCTTCTGGGTATATGCCCAGGAGTGGTATAGCAGGAAAGAACACGTTGTAACTCGAAAAGCTTTGGTGTTGCGTGTATGCCTAAGCGTGTAGCCTCAAAAGAGAACGCACAAGCGAGTTTTCTCTCGAATGAATATGTAAGAATACCACATTATAAGGAAATACAGTGTTGCAGAGTAAAGACAAATACGTACTTATTAGAAATACTTAAACTTTACAAGAAGAAATGACCCATCGTCAAAATCATCTTGTTTTTCCTAAACAACACGTTGTAACTCGAAAAGATTTGGTGTTGCGTGTATGTCTAAGTGTGTAGCACCAAATGAGAACGCACAGGAGAGTTTTATCTCAAAAAAATATGTCAGAATACCACGTTTTATGTAAATCCTGCATTGTTCGAAATTATCTTGTTTTTCCTAAACAATATATTTTAACTCGAAAAGCTTTGGTGTTGTGTGTATGTCTAAGTGTGTAGCCTCCAAGGAGAATGCACAGGAGAGTTTTCTCTTGCAGTAATATATAAGAATACCACGTTACAAGGAAATACAGATTTGCTGAGTAAAGACAAATATGTATATATTAGAAATACTTAAACATTACGAGAAGAAATAATGCATCGTACAAAATTATCTTGTATTTCCTAAACAACACGTTGTAACTTGAAAAGATTTGAAGTGGCGTGTATGTCTAAGCATGTTGCCTCAAAAGAGAACGTACAGGAGGGTTTTCACTCTAAAAAATATGTCAGAATACCACGTTTTAAGGAAATCCTGCTTCATGCGAAATTATCTTGTTTTTCTTAAACAACGCGTTGTAAATCGAAAAGCTTTGGTGTTGCGTGTATGTCTAAGTGTGTAGCTTCAAAAGAGAACGCAGAGGAGAGTTTTCTTTCGAAAGAATAAGTAAGAATACCACGTTTGAAGGAAATCCTGCATCGTACGAAATTTTCTTGTTATTCCTAAACAACACGTTTTAACTATGAAATGCTTTGGTGTTCCGTGTATGTCTAAGCGTGTAGCCTGAAAAGAGAACGCACAGGAGACTTTTGTCTCGAAAAAATATTTAAAATACCACGTTATAAGGAAATACAGTGTTGCAGAGTAAAGACAAATACATACTTATTGGAAATACTTAAACTTTACAAGAAGAAATAACGCATTGTGCAAAATTCTCTTGTTATTCCTAAATAACACATTGTAACTCGAATAGCTTTGGTGTTACATGTATGTCTAAGCATGTAGCCTCAAAAGAGAATGCACAGGAGAATTTTCTCTCAAAAAAAATATGTCAGAATACCACGTTTTAAGAAAATCCCGCATATTGCGAAATTATCTTGTTTTTCCTAAACAACACGTTGTAACTCGAAAAGCTTTGGTGTTGTGTTTTTGTCTAAGCGTGTAGCCTCAAAAGAGAACGCACAGGAGAGTTTTCATTCGAAAGAAAATGTAAGAAACCACGTTATAAGGAAATACAGTGTTGCAGAGTAAAGACAAATACGTACTTATTAGAAATACTTAAACTTTATGAGAAGAAATAACGCATCGTATAAAATTATCTTGCATTTCCTAAACAACACGTTGTAACTCGACAAGATTGGTGTTGCCTGTATGTCTAAATGTGTAGCCTCAAAAGAGAACCCACAGGAGAATTTTCTCTCAAAAAAATATGTCAGAATACCACGTTTGGAGGAAATCCTGCATCGTGCGAAATTATTTGTTATTCCTATTCAACACGTTGTAACTCGAGAAACTTTGGTGTTGCTTGTATGTCTCAGCGTGTAACCTCAAAAGAGAACGCACAGGAGAGTTTTCTCTCGAAAAAATATGTCAGAATACCACGTTTTAAGGAAATCCCGCATCGTGCGAAATTATCTTGTTTTTCTTTTTTTTTTATTCGATATAATTTATTTACATTTCAAATGATTTCCCCTTTTCTAGCCCCCACTCCCCGAAAGTCCCATGAGCCCCCTTCTCTTCCCCTGTCCTCCCACCCAACCCTTCCCACTTTCCCGTTCTGGTTTTGTCGAATACTGCTTCACTGAATCTTTCTAGAACTAGGGGCCACTCCTCCTTTCTTCTTGTATATCATTTGAGGTGTGGATTATGTTTTGGGTATTCCAGTTTTCTAGGTTAATATCCACTTATTAGTGAGTGCATACCATGATTCACCTTTTGAGTTTGGGTTACCTTACTTAGTATGATGTTCTCTAGCTCCATCCATTTGCCTAAGAATTTCATGAATTCATTGCTTCTAATGGCTGAATAGTACTCCATTGTGTAGGTATACCACATTTTTTGCATCCACTCTTCTGTTGAGGGATACCTGGGTTCTTTCCAGCATCTGGAAATTATAGATAGGGCTGCTATGAACATAGTAGAGCATGTATCCTTATTACATGGTGGGGAATCTTCTGGGTATATGCCCAGGAGTGGTATAGCAGGATCTTCTGGAAGTGAGGTGCCCAGTTTTCGGAGGTACCGCCAGATTGCTTTCCAGAGTGGTTGTACCAATTTGCAACCCCACCAGCAATAGAGGAGTGTTCCTTTCTCCACACCCTCTCCAACACCTGCTGTCTCCTGAATTTTTAATCTTAGCCATTCTGACTGGTGTAAGATGAAATATCAGGGTTGTTTTGATTTACATTTCCCTAATGACTAATGAAGTTGAGCATTTTTTAAGATGCTTCTCTGCCATCCGAAGTTCTTCAGGTGAGAATTCTTTGTTTAACTCTGTACACCATTTTTAATAGGGTTGTTTGGTTTTCTGGAGTCTAACTTCTTGAGCTCTTTATATATATTGGATATTAGCCCTCTATCTGATGTAGGATTGGTGAAGATCTTTTCCCAATTTGTTGGTTGCCGATTTGTCCTCTTGATGGTGTCTTTTGCCTTACAGAAACTTTGTAATTTTATGAGGTCCCATTTGTCAATTCTTGCTCTTAGAGCATACACTATTGGTGTTCTGTTCAGAAACTTTCTCCCTGTACCGATGACCTCAAGGGTCTTCCCCAGTTTCTTTTCTATTAGCTTCAGAGTGTCTGGCTTTATGTGGAGTTCCTTGATCCATTTGGATTTGAGCTTAGTACAAGGAGACAGGAATTGATCAATTCGCATTCTTCTGCATGCTGCCCTCCAGTTGAACCAACACCATTTGTTGAAAAGGCTATCTTTTTTCCATTGGATGTTTTCAGCCTCTTTGTCGAGGATCAAGTGGCCATAGGTGTGTGGGTTCATTTCTGGATCTTCAATCCTGTTCCATTGATCCTCCTGCCTGTCACTGTACCAATACCATGTAGTTTTTAACACTATTGCTCTGTAGTATTGCTTGAGGTCAGGGATACTGATTCCCCCAGATTTTCTTTTGTTGCTGAGAATAGTTTTAGCTATCCTGGGTTTTTTGTTGTTCCAGATGAATTTGATAATTGCTCTTTCTAACTCTGTGAAGAATTGAGTTGGGATTTTGATGGGTATTGCATTGAATCTGTATATTGCTTTTGGCAAAATGGCCATTTTAACTATATTGATTCTACCAATCCATGAACATGGGAGGTTTTCCCATTTTTTGAGGTCTTCTTCCATTTCCTTCTTCAGAGTCTTGAAGTTCTTGTCATACAGATCTTTCACATGTTTGGTAATAGTCACCCCAAGATACTGTGGCTATTGTGAAGGGGGTCATTTCCCTAATTTCTTTCTCAGCCTGCTTATCCTTTCAGTATAGGAAGGCCACTGATTTGCTTGTGTTGATTTTATAACCTGCCACTTTGCTGAAGTTGTTTATCAGCTTTAGGAGCTCTCTAGTGGAGTTTTTTGGGTCACTTAGGTAGACTATCATGTCATCTGCAAATAATGATAGTTTGACTTCTTCCTTTCCAATTTGTATCCCTTTGACCTCCTTATGTTGTCGAATTTCCCGAGCTAGTACCTCAAGTACAATATTGAAAAGATAAGGAGAAAGGGGGCAGACTTGTCTGGTCCCTGATTTCAGTGGGATTGCTTCAAGTTTCTCTCCATTAAGTTTGATGCTGGCTACCGGTTTGCTGTATATTGCTTTTACTATGTTTAGGTATGGGCCTTGAATTCCTGTTCTCTCCAAGACTTTAAGCATGAAAGGATGCTGAATTTTGTCAAATGCTTTTTCAGCATCCAATGAAATGACCATGTGGTTTTGTTCTTTGAGTTTGTTTATGTAGTGGATTGCATTGATGGATTTCCGTATATTGAACCAACCCTGCATTCTCGGGATAAAGCCTACTTGATCATGGTGGATGATCGTTTTGATGTGTTCTTGGATTCGGTTGGCAAGAATTTTATTGAGTATTTTTGCATCGATGTTCATAAGGGAAATTGGTCTGAAGTTCTTTTTCTTTGTTGGATCTTTGTGTGTCTTTGGCATCAGCGTAATTGTGGCTTCGTAGAAGGAATTGGGTAGTGTTCCTTCTGTTTCTATTTTGTGGAATAGATTGAAGAGTATTGGTGTTAACTCTTCTTTGAAGGTCTGATAGAATTCTGCACTGAAACCATCTGGTCCTGTGCTTTTTTTGGTTGGAAGACTTTCTATGACTCCTTCTATTTCTTTAGGCATTATGGGACTGTTTAGATGGTCTAGTTGTTCCTGATTTAATTTTGGTATTTGGTATCTGTCAAGGAAATTGTCCATTTCCTCCAGATTCTCCAGTTGTGTTGAGTACAGTCTCTTGTAGTAGGATCTGATGATTTTTTGGATTTCCTCAGTTTCCGTTGTTATATCTCCCTTTTCATTTCTAAGTTTGTTAATTTGGATACTTTCTCTGTGCCCTTTGGTCAGTCTGGCTAAGGGTTTATCAATCTTGTTGATTTTCTCAAAAAACCAGCTCCTGGTTTTGTTGATTTTTTGTATGGTTCTCTTTGTCTCTACTTGATTGATTTCGGCCCTGAGTTTGATGATTTCCTGCCTTCTACTCCTCCTGGGTGAAATAGCTTCTTTTTGTTCCAGGGCTTCCAGGTGTGTCATTAAGCTGGTAATGTATGCTCTCTCCATTTTGTTTTTGGAGGCACTCAGGGCTATGAGTTTTCCTCTTAGCACTGCTTTCATTGTGTCCCATAGGTTTGGGTATGTTGTGTTTTCATTTTCATTGTGTTCTAAAAAGTCTTTAATTTCTTTCTTAATTTCTTCCTTGACCAAGGTATCATTGAGTAGAATATTGTTCAGTTTCCACATGTATGTGGGTTTTCTGTTGTTTTTGTTGCTATTGAAGATCACTTTTACTCCACAGTGATCTGATAGGAGGCATGGGATTAGTTCGTTCTTCTTATATTTGTTGAGGTCTGCCTTGTGTCCAATTATATGGTCGATTTTGGAGAAGGTACCATGAGGTGCTGAGAAAAAGGTATATACTTTTGCTTTAGGGTGAAATGTTCTAAAATATCAGTCAAATCCAATTGGTCCAATGCTTCAATTAGTTTTATTGTGTCCCTGTTTAGTTTCTGTTTTCCTGATCGGTCCATTGAGGAAAGTGGAGTGTTGAAGTCCCCCACAATTATTGTGTTAGGTGCAATGTGTGCTTTGAGCTTTAGTAAAGTTTCTTTAACGAATGAGGGTGCCCTTGCATTTGGCGCATAGATGTTCAGAATTGAAAGTTCTTCTTGGTGGATTTTTCCTTTGACCAGCAAGAAATGTCCTTCTGTGTCTCTTTTGATGACTTTAGGTTGAAAGTCAATTTTATCTGATATTAGAATGGCTACTCCTGCTCGTTTCCTGTGACCATTGGCTTGTAAGATTGTCTTCCAGCCTTTTACTCTAGGTAGTTTTTATCTTTGACACTGAGGTGTGTCTCCTGTATACAGCTAATTGTAGGGTCCTGTTTCCTTATCCAGTCTGTTAGTCTGTGTCTTTTTATTGGGGGATTGAGACCATTGATGTTAAGAGATATTAGGGAATAGTGATTATTTCTTCCTGTCATTTTTGATGTTCTTTTTATATTTGAGTGGTTATCTTCTTTTGGGATTGATGAAGGAAGGTAACTATCTTGCTTTTTCCAGGGTGTAGTTTCCCTCCTTGTATTGGAGTAATATTCTTTCTTTGTTTAGTGCATTTGGGGTTTTGATTATTATGTTACGAGAGGTATTTCTGCTCAGGTCCAGTCTGTTTGGAGTTCTGTAGGCTTCTTGTATATTCATAGGCATCTCTCTCTTTAAGTGAGGAAAGTTTTCTTCCCTAATTTTGTTGGAGATATTTGCTGGCCCCTTCTGTTGTAAATCTTCACTCTCATCTATACCTATAATCCTTAGGTTTGGTCTTCTCATTGTATCCTGGATTTCCTGGATGTTCTGGGATACAAGCTTTTTGCATTTTGCATTTTCTTTGACTGTTGAGTCAATGATTTCTATGGTATCTTTGTCATCTGGGAATCTTTCTTCCATCTGTTGTATTCTGTTGTTTATATTTGCATCTATGGCCCCTGATTTCTTCTCAAGGTTTTCTATCTCCAAAGTTGTCTCCCTTTGTGATTTCTTAGTTGTTTCTACTTCTGTTTTTAGGTCCAGGATGGTTTTTGCTCAGTTCCATCATTTGTTTGTCTGTGTTTTCCTGTATTTCTTTAAGAGATTTTTGTGTTTCCTCTTTCATGACTTCTGCCTGTTGACTCAAGTTCTCCTGCATTTCTTTACGTTTTTTTTTTTTTGCCTTTCTTCTTTATTGGCTTCTATCTCTTGGGCCTTATTCTCCTGCATTTCTTTAAGTGTTTTTTGTGTTTCCATTAAACGGGTTTCTAGCTTATTCATGTTCCCCTGTATTGCTTTAAGAGATTCATTCATGTCCTTTTTGTGTTCTTCTAGCAGCATCATGAACAGTGATTTTAAATCCAAATCTTGTTTCTCTGGTGTGTTGGCATAACCAGGACTTGCTGATGTTGGAGAGTTTGGTTCAGATGCTGCCATATTGCCTAGATTTCTGTTAGTAGCGTTCCTGCGTTTGCCCTTTGCCATCTTGTTCTCTGGAGCTAATTGGTCTTGTCTCCGGCTGGTGTTTCAGCCTCCTGAGAGGCTCTAGGGCTATTTCTGCAACACTGGAGGGCAAAGTTTCCCCTGTTGCAGATTGCTGATGTGCTTTCCTCCTCTTGGGTGCCCTTGCAGCCCTAGTGTTCTTTGCCCCAGATTGTGTCTGTGAGCCAGAAGGTGCCCGTTTGCTCCTTCAGGGAGTGCTGAGGCTGTATGATGCAGGGACCTTTTCTGCGTGCTGATCTCTCTGCTGGGCAGCAGAACTCCCAACCGGGTTGGTGTATACAAGGCTAGCTTAGCTGCTCACGCCCTGAGTCTAGGCAAAAGCTGGCAGGCCAATGTCGGAGCAAAGTTCCCCTCAGTTGTGAGTGTTAATTGGGTCTGTCAGGTGGCTAGGATGGTGGTGTGCGCGCTTTCCCTGAGAGTGCTGGGAGAGTCTGCTGGGCTAACAACCTCCTGGCTGGATCAGCACACAGATGGCCCAACGAGCAGCCCAGGGCCTGGGGGCAGTCCAGGCCCTGACTGTCTGAGACCCCTGCTATGTCTGCCTCGGGCTATGCCTGTTAGCTGGTTTGGTTTTGCCTGCTAGGTCTCTCTGACTTACCGTAGGCAAAATGGAGGTGGTGCGCAAAGGGGCACGGATAAACAACCTCCTGGCCGGGTCAGCACACAGATGGCCCACCGAGCAGCCCAGGGCCTGGGGGCAGTCCAGGTCCTGACCGTCTGAGACCCCTGCTATGTCCGCCTTGGGCTGTGCCTGTTAGCTGGGATGGTTTTGTCTGCTAGTCTCTCTGGCTTCCTGTAGGCAAAATGGCGGTGGTGCGCGCTGGCCCGGGCAAACAAGCTCCTGGCTGGGTCGGCACACAGATGGCCCACCGAGCAGCCCAGGACCTGGGGGCAGTCCAGGGCCTGACCGTCTGAGACCCCTGCTATGTCCGCCTTGGGCTATGCCTGTTAGCCAGTTTGGTTTTGCCTGTTAGGTCTCTCTGGCTTCCCTTAGGCAAAATGGCGGTGGTGCGCGCGCTGGCCCAGGGGAAAAAACCTCCTGGCCAGGTTTGCATCCCGGTGGCCCCCCCGATCAGCCGAGGGCCTGGGTGCAGGCCAACGCCTGTTGGGCTTAGACCCCCGCGATGTTGGTCTCGGATTATATTTGCGTAACTCAGTCTGATTTTTCTGGCGACCTAGAACCAATATGGAGCCCTCGTAACTGACTGGCGGGAGGCAGAGTTCTGATGTGGCTTCTGTGTGGTGAAAGGCACCATAAATCCGCCGCTGCTTGCAGCCTGGCTGGCCAGCAATGGCCAGTGGTCGTGGGCGCCGGATCTGCCTGGACCGTGTCGGCTTGGTTCTACTGCTGATGGCCCTTCCTCTGGACCAGCCGCTGCTGCTGCTGCTGCTGCTGCTGCTGCTGCTGCTGCTGCTGCTGCCGCTGCCTGCCGGATCCTTATCTTGTTTTTCTTAAAGAACACTTTGTAACTCGAAAAGCTTTGGTGTTGCGTGTATGTCTAAGCGTGTAGCCTCAAAAGAGAATGCACAGGAGAGTTTTCTCTCGAAAGAATATGTAAGAATACCACATTATAAGGAAATACAGTGTTGCAGAGTAAAGACAAATACGTACTTATTAGAAATGCTTAAACTTTACAAGAAGAAATAAACCATCTTCAAAATTATCTTGTTTTTCCTAAACAACACGTTGTAACTCGAAAAGATTTGGTGTTGCGCGTATGTCTAAGTGTGTAGCCCCAAATGAGAACGCACAGGAGAGTTTTCTCTTGCAAGAATATGTAAGAATACCACGTTAAAAGGAAATACAGATTTGCACAGTAAAGACAAATACGTACATATTAGAAATACTTAAACATCACGAGAAGAAATAAAGCATCGTACAAAATTATCTTGTATTTCCTAAACAACACATAGTAACTTGAAAAGATTTGAAGTGGCGTGTCTGTCTAAGTGTGTAGCCTCAAAAGGGAACGCACAGGAGAGTTTTCACTCGAAAAAATATGTCAGAATACCACGTTTTAAGGAAATCCTGGTTCGTGCGAAGTTATCCTGTTTTTCTTAAACAACACATTGTAACTCGAAAAGCTTTTGTGTTGCGTGTATGTCTAAGCGTGCAGCCTCAAAAGAGAATGCAGTGGAGAGTTTTCTCTCGAAAGAATACATGAGAATACCACGTTATAAGGAAATACATTGTTGCAGAGTAAAGACAAATACGTACGTATTAGAAATACTTAAACTTTACAAGAAGAAATAACACATCGTACAAAATTATCTTGTATTTCCTAATCAACACATTGTAACTCGAAAAGATTTGGTGTTGTGTGTATGTGTAAATGGGTACCCTCAAAAGAGAACCCACAGGAGAATTTTCTCTCAAAAAAATATGTCAGAATACCACGTTTGAAGGAAATCCTGCATCGTGCGAAATTATCTTGTTATTCCTAAATAACATGTTGTAACTATGAAAAGCTTTGGTGTTGCGTGTATATCTAAGCGTGTAGCCTCAAAAGAGAACGCACAGGAGAGTTTTGTCTCGAAAGAATATTCAAAAATACGACGTTATAAGGAAATACAGTGTTGCAGAGTAAAGACAAATACGTACTTACTGGAAATACTTAAACTTTACAAGAAGAAAAAACACATCGTGCAAAATTATCTTGTTATTCCTAAACAACACATTGTAACTCGAATAGCTTTGGTGTTGCGTGTATGTCTAAGCCTGTAACCTCAAAAGAGAACGCACAGGAGAGTTTTCTCTCGAAAAAATATGTCAGAATACCATGTTTTAAGGAAATCCCGCATCATGCAAAATTATCTTGTTTTTCCTAAACAACACGTTGTAACTCGAAAAGCTTTGGTGTTGCGTGTATGTCTAAGCATGTAGCCTCAAAAGAGAACGCACAGGAGAGTTTTCTCTCGAAAGAATATGTAAGAATACCACCTTATAAGGAAATACAGTGTTGCAGAGTAAAGGCAAAAACATACTTATTAGAAATACTTAAACTTTATGAGAAGAAATAACACATCGTGCAATATTATCTTGTTTTTCCTAAACAACACGTTGTAACTCGAAAAGATTTGGTGTTGCATGTATGTCTAAGCTTGTAGCCTCAAAAGAAAACGCACAGGAGAGTTTTCTCTCTAAAAATATGTCAGAATACCACGTGTTATGGAAATGCCGCATCGTGCGTAATTATTTTGTTTTTCCTGAACAACATGTTGTAACTCGAAAAGCATTGGTGTTGCATGTATGACTAAGCATGTAGCCTCAAAAGAGTACGCACAGGAGAGATTTCTCTCACAAGAATATGTAAGAATACCACATTATAAGGAAATATAGTGCTGCAGAGTAAAGACAAATACTTACATATTAGAAACACTAAACCTTACAAGAAGAAATAAATCATCGTAAAAAATTATCTTGTATTTCCTAAACAACACGTTTTAACTCGAAAAGATTTGGTGTTGTGTGTATGTCTAAATGTGTAGCCTCAAACGAGAACCCACAGGAGAATTTTCTCTTGAAAAAACTATGTCAGAATACCATGTTTTAAGGAAATCCTGCATCGTGCAAAATTCTCTTGTTTTTCCTAAACATCAGGTTGTAACTCGAAAACCTTGGTGTTGCTTGTATGTCTCAGCGTATAGCCTCAAAAGAGAACACACAGGAGAGTTTTCTCTCGAAAGAATATGTAAGAATTCCACGTTATTACGGAATACAGTGTTGCAGAGTAAAAACAAATACGTACGTATTAGAAAAACTTAAACTTTACGAGAAGTAATAACGCTCCGTACAAAATTATCTTGTATTTCCTAAACAACAAGTTGAAATTCGAAAAAAAAATTGGTGTTGCGTGTATGTCTAAGCTTGTAGCCGGAAAAGAGAACGCAAAGAATAGTTTTCTATGGAAAAAATATTTCAGAATAACATGTTTTAAGGAAATCCCGCATCGTGTGAAATTATCTTTTTTTTCCTAAACAACACGTTGTAACTCGAAAAGATTTGGTGTTGCGTGTACGTATAAGGGTGCAGCCTCAAAAGAGATCGCACAGGAGAGATTTCTCTCGAAAGAATATGTAAGAATACCACGTTTTAAGGAAATCCCGTATCTTGCGAAATTATCTTGTTTTTTCTAAACAACAAGGTGTAACTCGAAAAGCTTTGGTGTTGCATGTATAAGTGTGTAGCCTCAGAAGAGAACACACAGGAGAGTTTTCTCTCGAAAGAATATGTAAGAATACCCCGTTACAAGGAAATACAGTGTTGCATAATAAAGACAAATACATACATATTGGAAAAACTTAAACTTTATGAGAAGAAATAACGCATCGTGCAAAATTATCTTGTTTTTCCTAAATAACACGATGTAACTCGAAAAGATTTTGTGTTGCGTGTATGTCTAAGCTTCTAGCCTCAAAAGAGTATGCACAGGAGAGTTTTCTCTTGAAAAAACATGTCAAAATACTCCGTTTTAAGGAAATCGCAGATCGTGTGAAATTATCTTCTTTTTCCTAAACAACACCTTGTAACTTGAAAAGTTTTGGTGTTGCGTGTATGTCTAAGCGTGCAGCCTCAAAAGATAATGCACAGGAGAGTTTTCTCTCAAAAGAATATGTAAGAATACCACGTTATAAGGAAATAGAGTGTTGCAGAGTAAAGACAAATATGTATGTATAGGAAATACTTAAACTTTACGAAAAGAAATAACACATCGTGCAAAATTACCTTGTTTTTCCTAAACAACGCGTTGTAACTTGAAAAGATTTGGTGTTGCGTGTATGTCTAAATGTGTAGCCTCAAAAGAGAACCCACCGGAGAATTTTCTCAAAAAAAAATATGTGAGAATACCACGTTTTAGGGAAATCCCGCATTGTGCGAAATTATCTTGTTTTCCTAAACAACAAGTTGTAACTCGAAAAACTTTGGTGTTGCGTGTTAGTCTAAGCATGTACCCTCAAAAGAGATCGCACAGGAGAGTTTTCTCTCGAAAGAATATGTAAGAATACCATGTTACAAGGAAATACAGTATTGCAGAGTAAAGAGAAATACGTACGTGTTAGAAATACTTAAATGTTAAGAGAAGAAATAACTCATCGTAGAGAATTATCTTGTATATACTAAACAACAAGTTGTAACTCGAAAAGATTTGGTGTTGTGTGTATGTCTAAACGTATAGCCTCAAAAGAGAACCCACAGTCGAATTTTCTCTCGAAAAAAATATGTTCAGAATGCCATGTTTTAAGGAAATCCCGCATTGTGCGAAATTATCTTGTTTTTCCTAAACAACACATTGTAACTCAAAAAGCTTTGTTGGTGCTTATATGTCTAAGCATGTAGACTCAAAAGAGAATGCACAGGAGAGTTTTCTCTCGAAAGAATATGAAAGAATACCACATTATAAGGAAATACAGTGTTGCAGAGTAAAGACAAATGCATACGTATTAGAAATACTTAAACTTTACGAGAAGAAATAATGCATCGTGCAAAATTATCTTGTTTTTCCTAAACAACATGTTGTAACTCGAAAGAATTTGGTGGTGCGTGTATGTCTAAGCGTGTAGCCTCAAAAGAGAATGCACAGGAGAGTTTCCACTCGAAAGAATATGTAAGAATACCACGTTATAAGGAAATACAGTGTTGCAGATTAAAGACAAATGCATACGTATTAGAAATACTTAAAATTTACGAGAAGAAATAACACATCGTAATATATTATCTTGTATTTCCTAAACAACACGCTGTAACCTGAAAAGATTTGGTGTTGCTTGTAAATCTATATGTGTACCCTGAGGAAAGAACCAACAGGAGAATTTTCTCTCGAAAAAAATATGTTCAGAATGCCATGTTTAAGGAAATCCCGCATTGTGCAAAATTATCTTGTTTTTCCTAAACAACACATTGTAACTCGAAAATTTTTGGTGGTGCTTGTTTGTCTAAGCGTGTAGACTCAAAAGCGAACGCACAGGAGAGTTTTCTCTCGAAAGAATATGAAAGAATACCACATTATAAGGAAATACTGTGTTGCAGAGTAAAGACAAATACGTACATATTAGAAATACTTAAACTTTACGAGAAGAAATAACGCATCGTGCAATATTATCTTGTTTTTCCTAAACAACACGTTGAACCTCGAAAAGATTTGGTTTTGCGTGTATGACTAAGCGTGTAGCCTCAAAAGAGAATGACCACAAGAGTTTTCTCTAGAAGGAAAATGTCAGAATACCAGGTTTTAAGGAAATCCCGTATCGTGTTTTTTTCCTAAACAACACGTTGAAACTCGAAAAGATTTGGTGTTGAGTGTATGTCTAAGTGTGTAGCCTCAAAAGAGAACTCACAGGAGAGTTTTTTCTCCAAAAACTATGTCAGAATACCACATTTTAAGGAAATCCCGCATTGTGCGAAATTATCTTGTTTTTCCTAAACAACACGTTGTACCTCGAAAAGCTTTGGTGTTGCGTTTATGTCTAAGCATGCAACCTCAAATGATAATGCACAGGAGAGTTTTCTCTTTAAAGAATATGTAAGAATATCACGTTATTAGGAAATACACTGTTGCATAGTAAAGACAACAACGTACGTATTGGAAATACTTAAACTTTAGGAGAAATAACGCATCATGTAAAATTATCTTGTTTTTCCTAAACAACACATTGTAACACGAAAAGCTTTGGTGTTGCGTGTATGTCTAAGCGTGTAGCCTCAAAGGAGAACGCACAGGAGAGTTTTCTCTCGAAAAATATGTCAGAATACCATGTTTTAAGGAAATCATTCATCGTGCGAAATTATCTTGTTTTTCCTAAACAACACGTTGTAACTCATAAAGCTTTGGTGTTGCGTGTATGTCTAAGCGTGTAAACTCAAAAGAAAATGCACTGGAGAGTTTTCTCTCGAAAGAATATGTAAGAATACCACGTTATAAAGAAATACAGTGTTGCAGAGTAAAGACAAATACGTACGTATTGGAAATACTTAAACTTACCAGAAGAAATAAAGCATCGTGCAAAATTATCTTGTTTTTACTAAACAAAACGTTTTAACTCGAAAATATTTGGTGTTGCGTGTATGTCTCTAAACAACACGTTGTAACTCGAAAAGCTTTGGTGTAGCTTGTATGTCTCAGCGTGTAGCCTCAAAAGAGAACACACAGGAGAGTTTTCTCTCGAAAAAAATATGTCAGAATACCACGTTTTAAGGAAACCCTGCATCGTGCGAAATTATCTTTTTTTTCCTAAACAAATTGTTGTAACTCGAAAAGCTTTGGACTTGCGTTTTTGTCTAAGCGTGCAGCCTCAAATGAGAATGCACAGGACAGTTTTCTCTCCAAATAATATGGAAGAATACCATGTTATAAGGAAATACTGTGTTGCAGATTAAAGACAAATATGTACATATTGGAAATACTTAAACTTTACGGGAGGAAATAACACATCGTGAAAATTATCTTGTTTTTCTTAAACAACACGTTGTAACTCGAAAATATTTTGTGTTACGTGTATGTATAAGCTGGTAGCCATAAAAGAGAATGCACAGGAGAGTTTTCTCTCAAAAAAAATATGTCAGAATACCACATTTTAAGGAAATCCCGTATCTTGCGAAATTATCTTGTTTTTCCTAAACAACACGATGTAACTCGAAAAGCTTTGGTGTTGTGTGTATATCTAAGCGTGTAGCCTCAGAAGAGAACGCACAGGAGAGTTTTCTCTCGAAAGAATATGTAAGAATACCACGTTATAAGGATATACAGTATTGCAGAGTAAAAACAAATACGTACGTATTAGAAATACTTAAACTTTACGAGAAGAAATAACGCATCATACAAAATTAACTTGTATTTCCTAAACAACACGTTGTAACTGGAAAAGATTTGGTGTTACGGGTGTGTATAAGGTGGTGGTCTCAAAAGAGAATGCACAGGAGAGTTTTCTCTCGAAAAAATATGTCAGAATACAATGTTTTAAGGAAATCCCGCATCGTGCGAAATTATCTTGTTTTTCCTAAACAACAGGATGTAACTCGAAAAGCTTTGGTGTTACGTATAAGTCTAAGCGTGTAGCCTCACAAGAGAACGCACAGGAGAGTTTTCTATCTAAAGAATATGTAAGAATACCACGTTATAAGTAAATACAGTGTTGCAGAGTAAAGACAAATACGTATGTATTAGAAATACTTAAACTTTACAAGAAGAAATAACGCATCATGCAAAATTATCTTGTTTTTCCTAAACAACACGGGGTAACTCGAAAAGATGTGGTGTTGTGTGTACGTCTAAGCATGTAGCCTCAAAAGAAAACGCGCAGGAGAGTTTTCTCTCGAAAGAATATATAAGAATACCATGTTATAAGGAAATACAGTGTTGCAGAATAAAGACAAGTACGTACGTAAAGGAAATTCTTAAACTTTACGAGAAAAAATAACACATCATTCAAAATTATCTTGTACTTCCTAAACAACATGTGGTTACTCGAAAAGATTTGGTGTTGCATTTATGTCTAAGCATGTAGCCTCAAAAGAGAATGCACAGGATAGTTTTCTCTCGAAAAAATATGTCAGAATACCACGTATTAAGGAAATCCTGCATCGGCGAAATTATCTTGTTTTTCGTAAACTACACGTTCTAACTCGAAAAGCTTTGGGGTAGCTTGAATGTCTCAGCGTGTAGCCTCAAAAGAGAACACACTGGAGAGTTTTCTCTCGAAAAGATATATCAGAATACCACATTTTAAGGAAATCCTGCATCGTGCAAAATTATCTTTTTTTTTCCTAAAAAACTTGTTGTAACTCGAAAAGCTTTGGTGTTGCGTTTTTGTCTCAGTGTGCAGCCTCAAAAGAGAATGCACAGGACAGTTTTATCTCAAAATAATATGTAAGAATACCACATTATAAGGAAATACAGTGTTGCAGATTAAAGACAAATGCGTACATATTGGAAATACTTAAACTTTACGAGAAGAAATAACGCATCGAGCAAAATTAGCTTTTTTTCCCTAAACAACACGTTGTAACTCGAAAAGATTTGATGTTGCATGTATGTCTAAGCATGTAGCCTCAAAAGAGAATGCACAGGAGACTTTTGTCTAGAAAAAATATGTCAGAATACCACGTTTTAAGGAAATCCCGCATCTTGCGAAATTAAATTTTTTTCCTAAACAACACGTTGTAACTCGAAAAGTTTTCGTGATGCGTGTATGTCTAAGGGTGTAGCCTCAAAAGAGAACGCCCAGGAGAGTTTCTCTCCAAAAAATATGTCAGAATACCACGTTTTAAGGAAATCCCGCATCATGCGAAATTATCTTTTTTTTCCTAAACAACACGTTGTTACTCGAAAATCTTTCATGATGCGTGCATGTCTAAGCGTGTAGCCTCAACAGAGAACGCACTGGAGAGTTTTCTCTCGAAAGAATATGTAAGAATACCATGTTACAAGGAAATGCAGTGTTGCAGAGTAAAGACAAATACGTATGTATTAGAAATATTTAAACATTACGAGAAGAAATAAAGCATCGTAAAAAATTATCTTGTATTTCCCAAACCACATGTTGTAACTCGAAAAGATCTGGTGTTGCGTGTATGTCTAAGAATGTAGCCTTAAAAGAGAACGCAAAGGAGAGTTTTCTCTCAAAAATTATATCAGAATACCATGTTTTAAGGAAATCCTGCATCGTGAGAAATTATCTTGTTTTTTTTTAAACAACAAGTTGTAACTCGAAAAGCTTTGGTGTTGCGTGTATGTCTAAGTGTTTACCCTCAAAAGAGAACGCACAGGAGAGTTTTCTCTCGAAAGAATATGTAAGAATACCATGTTATAAGGAAATACACTGATGCAGAGTAAAGACAAATATGTACGTATTGGAAATACTTAAACTTTACGAGAAGAAATAACGCATCGTGCAAAATTATCTTGTTTTTCCTAAACAACACGTTGTAACTCGAAAAGATTTTTTGTCGCGTGTATGTCTAAGCTTGTAGCCTCAAAAGAGAATGCACAGTAGAATTTTCTCTCGAAAAAATATGTCAAAATACCAGGTTTTAAGGAAATCCTGCATCGTGCGAAATTATCTTGTATTTCCTAAACAATTCGTTGTAACTCGAAAAGCTTTGGTGTAGTTTGTATGTCTCAGCAGGTAGCCTCAAAAGAGAACACACAGGACAGTTTTATCTCAAAAGAATATGTAAGAATACCACGTTATAAGGAAATACAGTGTTGCAGATTAAAGACAAATACGTACATATTGGAAATACTCAAACTTTACGAGAAGAAATAACGCATCGAGCAAAATTAGCTTTTTTTCCCTAAACAACACGTTGTAACTCGAAAAGATTTGATGTTGCATGTATGTCTAAGCATGTAGCCTCAAAAGAGAATGCACAGGAGACTTTTCTCTAGAAAAAATATGTCAGAATACCACGTTTTAAGGAAATCCCGCATCTTGTGAAATTATATTTTTTTCCTAAACAACACGTTGTAACTCGAAAAGTTTTCGTGATGCGTGTATGTCTAAGGGTGTAGCCTCAAAAGAGAACGCCCAGGAGAGTTTCTCTCCAAAAAATATGTCAGAATACCACGTTTTAAGGAAATCCCGCATCATGCGAAATTATCTTTTTTTTCCTAAAAAACACGTTGTAACTCGAAAATCTTTCATGATGCGTGCATGTCTAAGCGTGTAGCCTCAACAGAGAACGCACTGGAGAGTTTTCTCTCGAAAGAATATGTAAGAATACCATGTTACAAGGAAATGCAGTGTTGCAGAGTAAAGACAAATACGTATGTATTAGAAATATTTAAACATTACGAGAAGAAATAAAGCATCGTAAAAAATTATCTTGTATTTCCCAAACCACATGTTGTAACTCGAAAAGATCTGGTGTTGCGTGTATGTCTAAGAATGTAGCCTTAAAAGAGAACGCAAAGGAGAGTTTTCTCTCAAAAATTATATCAGAATACCATGTTTTAAGGAAATCCTGCATCGTGAGAAATTATCTTGTTTTTTTTTAAACAACAAGTTGCAACTCGAAAAGCTTTGGTGTTGCGTGTATGTCTAAGTGTTTACCCTCAAAAGAGAACGCACAGGAGAGTTTTCTCTCGAAAGAATATGTAAGAATACCATGTTATAAGGAAATACACTGATGCAGAGTAAAGACAAATACGTACGTATTGGAAATACTTAAACTTTACGAGAAGAAATAACGCATCGTGCAAAATTATCTTGTTTTTCCTAAACAACACGTTGTAATTCGAAAAGCTTTCGTGATGCGTGCATGTCTAAGCGTGTAGCCTCAACAGAGAATGCACAGGAGAGTTTTCTCTCGAAAGAATATGTAAGAATACCATGTTACAAGGAAATGCAGTGTTGCAGAGTAAAGACAAATACGTATGTATTAGAAATATTTAAACATTACGAGAAGAAATAAAGCATCGTAAAAAATTATCTTGTATTTCCCAAACCACATGTTGTAACGCGAAAAGATCTGGTGTTGTGTGTATGTCTATGCATGTAGCCTTAAAAGAGTACGCAAAGGAGAGTTTTCTCTCGAAAAATTATATCAGAATACCATGTTTTAAGGAAATCCCGTATCGTGAGAAATTTTCTTGTTTTTTTTAAACAACAAGTTGTAACTCGATAAGCTTTGGTGTTGCGTGTATGTCTACGTGTTTAGCCTCAAAAGAGAACGCACAGGAGAGTTTTCTCTCGAAAGAATATGTAAGAATACCATGTTATAAGGAAATACACTGATGCAGAGTAAAGACAAATACGTACGTATTGGAAATACTTAAACTTTACGAGAAGAAATAACACATCGTGCAAAATTATCTTGTTTTTCCTAAACAACACGTTGTAACTCAAAAAGATTTCGTGTTCCGTGTATGTCTAAGCTTGTAGCCTCAAAAGAGAAAGCACAGGAGAGTTTTCTCTCGAAAAAATATGTCAGAATACCACGTTTTAAGGAAATCCTGCATCGTGCGAAATTATCTTGTATTTCCTAAACAATTCGTTGTAACTCGAAAAGCTTTGGTGTAGCTTATATGTCTCAGCAGGTAGACTCAAAAGAGAACACACAGGACAGTTTTATCTCAAAAGAATATGTAAGAATACCACGTTATAAGGAAATACAGTGTTGCAGATTAAAGACAAATGCATACATATTGGAAATACTTAAACTTTACGAGAAGAAATAACGCATCGAGCAAAATTAGCTTGTTTTTCCTAAACAACATGTTGTAACTCGAAAAGATTTTGTGTTACGAGTATGTATAAGCTGGTAGTCTCAAAATAGAATGCACAGGAGAATTTTCCCTCTAAAAATTATGTCAGAATACCACGTTTTAAGAAAATCCCGCATCGTGCACAATTATCTTGTTTTTCCTAAACAATAGGATGTAACTCGAAAAGCTTTGGTGTTACGTGAAAGTCTAAGCATGTAGCCTCAAAAGAGAATGCACAGGAGAGTTTTCTATCGAAAGAATATGTATGAATACCACGTTATAAGTAAATACAGTGTTGCAGAGTGAGGACAAATAGATATGTATTAGAAATACTTAAACTTTACGAGAAGAAATAAAGCATCATACAAAATTATCTTGTATTTCCTAAACAACACGTTGTAACTCGAAAAGATTTGGTGTTGCGTGTATGTCTAAACGTGTAGCGTCAAAAGTGAACCCACAGAAGAATTTTCTCTCAAAAAATATGTCAGAATACCACGTTTTAAGGAAATCCCGCATCTTGCGAAATTATATTTTTTTTCCTAAACAACACGTTGTAACTCGAAAAGTTTTCGTGTTGTGTGTATGTTTTAGGGTGTAGCCTCAAAAGAGAACACCCAGGAGAGTTTCTCTCCAAAAAATATGTCAGAATACCACGTTTTAAGGAAATCCCGCATCGTGCAAAATTTTCTTTTTTTTCCTAAACAACACGTTGTAACTCGAAAAACTTTGGTGTTGTGTGTATTTCTAAGTGTTTATCCTCAAAAGTGAATGCACAGGAGAGTTTTCTCTTGCAAGAATATGTAAGAATACCACGTTACAAGGAAATACAGTTTTGCAGAATATAGACAAATACGTACATATTAGAAATACTTAAACTTACAAGAAGAAATAACGCATCATACAAAATTATCGAGTATTTCCTAAACAACATGTTGTAACTGGATAAGATTTGGTGTGGCGTGTATGTCTAAGCGTGTAGCCTCAAAATGAATGCACAGGAGAGTTTTCTCTGGAAAGAATATGTAAGAATACCACATTAAAAGGAAATACAGTGTTGCAGAGTAAAGACAAATACATACGTATTAGAAATACTTAAAATTAAGAGAAGAAATAAAGCATCGTACAAATTTATCTTGTATTTCCTAGACAAAAAGTTGTAACTCGAAAAGATTTGGTGTGGCGTGTATGTCTAAGCGTGTAGCCTCAAAAGAGAACACACAGGAGAGTTTTTTCTCGAAAAAATGTCAGAATACCACGTTTTAAGGAACTCCTGCATAGTGCGAAATTATCTTGTTTTTCCTAAACAACACGTTATAACTCGAAAAGATTTGGTGTTGCGTGGTTGTCTAAACGTGTAGCCTCAAAAGGGAACGCACAGTAGAGTTTTCTCTCGAAAGAATATGTACGAATACCACGTTACAAGGAAATACAGTGTTGCAGATTAAAGACAAATACGTACGTATTAGAAATACTTAAACATTATGAGAAGAAATAAAGCATCGTTAAAAATTATCTTCTATTTCCTAAACAACACGTTGTAACTCGAAAAGATTTGGAGTTGCGTGTATGTCTAAGCATGTAGCCTTAGAAGAGAACGCAAAGGAGAGTTTTCTCTCGAAAAATTATGTCAGAATACCACATTTTAAGGAAATCCCACATCGTGCGAAATTATCTTGTTTTTCTTAAGCAACACATTGTAACTCGAAAAGCTTTGGTGTTGCGTGTATGTCTAAGCATGTAGCCTCAAAGGAGAACACACAGGAGAGTTTTCTCTCGATACTATATGTACGAATACCACGTTATAAGTAAATACACTGTTGCAGAGTAAAGACAAATATTTATGTATTGGAAATACTTAAACTTTACGAGAAGAAATAACGCATCGTGCAAAATTATCTTGTTTTTCCTAAACAACACATTGTAACTCGAAAAGATTTCCTGTTGCTTGTATGTCTAAGCTTGTAGACTCAAAAGAGAATGCACAGGAGAGTTTTCTCTCGACAAAATATGTCAGAATACCACGTTTTAAGGAAATCCTGCATCGTGCGAAATTATCTTGTATTTCCTAAACAACTCATTGTAACTCGAAAAGGTTTGGTGTAGCTTGTATGTCTCAGCATGTAGCCTCAGAAGAGAACACACAGGACAGTTTTATCTCAAAAGAATATGTAAGAATACCACGTTATAAGGAAATACATTGTTGCAGATTAAAGACAAATAAGTACATATTGGAAATACTTAAACTTTATGAGAAGAAATAACGCATCGTGCAATATTATGTTGTTTTTCCTAAACAACACGTTGTAACTCGAAAAGATTTGGTATTACGTGTATGTATAAGCTGGTATTCTCAAAAGAGAATGCACAGGAGAGTTTTCTCTCGAAAAAATATGTCAGAATACCACGTTTAAGGAAATCCTGCATCGTGCGAAATTATCTTGTTTTCCTAAATGACAGGATGTAACTCGAAAAGCTTTGGTGTTGCGTGTATGTCTAAGCGTGTAGCCTCAAAGGAGAACACACAGGAGAGTTTTATCTCGATACTATATGTAAGAATATCACGTTATAAGTAAATACAGTGTTGCAGAGTAAAGACAAATACTTATGTATTAGAAATACTTAAACTTTACAAGAAGAAATAACGTATCGTTCAAAATTAACTTGTATTTCCTAAACAACATGTTGTAACTCGAAAAGATTTGGTGTTGCGTGTAGGTCTAAACGTGTAGCGTCAAAAGAGAACCCACAGAAGAATTTTCTCTCGAAAAAATATGTCAGAATACCACGCTTTAAGGAAATCCCGCATCGTGCAAAATTATCTTATTTTTCCTAAACAACACGTTGTAACTCGAAAAGCTTTAGTGTAGCTTGTTTGTCTCAGCATGTAGCCTCAAAAGAGAATGCACAGGAGCGTTTTCTCTTGAAAGTATATGTGAGAATAATACATTATAAGGAAAAATAGTGTTGCAGAGTAAAGACAAATACGTACGTATTAGAAATACTCGATCTTTACTAGAAGAAATAACGCATCATAAAAAATTATCTTGTATTTCCTAAACAACACGTTGTAACTCGAAATGATTTGGTGTTCTGTGTACGGCTAAATGTGCAGCCTCAAAAGAGAACCCACAGGAGAATTTTCTCTCGAAAAAATATGTCAGAATACCACGTTTTAAGGAAATCCTGCATCGTGCGAAATTATCTTGTTTTTCCTAAACAACATGTTGTAACTCGAAAAGCGTTGGTGTTGGTGTATGTCTACACGTGTAGCCTCAAAAGAGAACACACAGGAGAGTTTACTCTCAAAAAAATATGTCAGAATACTACGTTTTAAGAAAATTCCGAATCGTGTGAAATTATCTTGTTTTTCCTAAACAACTTATTGTAACTCGAAAAGCTTTGCTGTTGCGTTTTTGTCTAAGCGTGTAGCCTCAAAAGAGAACAAACAGGAGAGTTTTCTCTCAAAAGAATATGTAAGAATACCACGTTATCAGGAAATGCAGTGTTGCAGAGTAAAGACAAATACATAAATATTCGAAATACTTAAACTTTACGAGAAGAAATAACGCATCGTGCAAAATTTTCTTGATTTTCCTAAACAGCACGTTATAACTCGAAAGGATTTGGTGTTGCGTGTATGTCTAAGCTTGTAGCCTCAAAAGAGAACAAACAGGGTAGTTTTCTCTCAAAAAAATTTGTCAGAATACCACGTTTTAAGGAAATCCCGCATCCTGCGAAATTATCATGTTTTTCCTGAGCAAGACGTTGTAACTCGAAAAGCTTTGGTGTAGCTTGTATGTCTCAGAGTGTAGCCTCAAAAGAGAACACACAGGAGAGTTTTCTCTCGAAAAAATATGTCAGAATACCACGTTTTAAGGAAATCCTGCATCGTGCGAAATTATCTTTTCTTTCCTAAACAACATGTTGTAACTCGAAATGCTTTGGCGTTGCTTGTATGTTTCAGCGTGGAGCCTCAAAAGAGAACGCACAGGAGAGATTTCTGTCGAAAAATATGTCATAATACCACGTCTTAAGGAAATCCTGCATCGTGCGAAATTATCTTTTTTTCCCTAAACAACATGTTTTAACTCGAAAAGCTTTGGTGTTGCGTGTATGTCTAAGTGTGTAGCCTCAAAAGAGAATGCACAGGAGAGTTTTCTCTCGCAAGAATATGAAAGAACACCACGTTACAATGAAATACAGTTTTGCAGATTAAAGACAAATACGTACATATTAGAAATACTTAAACTTTACGAGAAGAAATAGCGCATCGTACAAAATTATCTTGCATTTCCTAAACAACACGTTGTAACTCGAAATGATTTGGTGTTGCGTGTATGTCTAAGTGTGTAGCCTCAAAAGAGAAGGCACAGGACAGTTTTCTCTGGAAAGAATATGTAAGAATACCACGTTACAAGGAAATAGAGTGTTGCAGAGTAAAGACAAATACGTACCTATTAGAAATACTTAAACTTTATGAGAAGAAATAACGCTCCGTACAAAATTATCTTGTATTTCCTAAACAACAAGCTGAAATTGGAAAAGATTTGGTGTTGCGTGTATGTCTAAGCTTGTAGCCGTAAAAGAGAACGCACAGGAGGTGTTGCGTGTATGTCTAAGCTTGTAGCCGTAAAAGAGAAAGCACAGGAGAGTTTTCTCTCGAAAAGAATATGTCAGAATACCACGTTTTAATGAAATCCCTCATCGTGTGAAATTATCTTGCTTTTCCTAAACAACACGTTGTAACTCAAAAAGCTTTGGTGTTGCGTGTATGTCTAAGGGTGCAGCCTCAAAAGAGAACGCACAGGAGAGTTTTCTCTCGAAAGAATATGTAAGAATACCAGGTTATAAGGAAATACAGTGTAGCAGAGTAAATACAAATATGTACGTATTGAAAATATTTAAACTTTAAGCGAAGAAATAACGCATCAGACAAAATTTTCTTGTATTATCTAAACAACACGTTGTAACTCGAAAACATTTGGTGTTGTGTGTATGTCTAAACATGTAGCCTCAAAAGAGAACCCACAGGAGAATGTTCTCACGAAAAAATATATCAGCATACCACATTTTAAGGAAATCCCGCATCGTGCGAAATTATCTTGTTTTTCCTAAACAACACGTTGTAACTCGAAAAGCTTTGGTGTTGCTTGTATGTCTAAGCGTGTAGCCTCAAAAGAGAACGCACAGAAGAGTTTTCTCTCGAAAGAATATATAAGAATACCACGTTATAAGGAAATACAGTGTTGCAGAGTAAAGACAAATATGTACGTATTAGAAATACTTAAACTTTACGAGAAGAAATAATGCATCGTGCAAAATTATCTTGTATATCCTAAACAACACGTTGTAACTCGAAAAGATTTGGTGTTGCGTGTATGGCTAAACGTGTAGCCTCAAAAGAGAACCCACAGGAGAATTTTCTCTCGAAAAAATATGTCAGAATACCACGTTATAAGGAAATCCCACATCGTGCGAAATTATCTTGTTTTTCCTAAACAACACGTTGTAACTCGAAAAGCTTTGGTGTTGCGTTTATGTCTAAGCGTGCAGCCTCAAAAGAGAATGCACAGGAGAGTTTTCTCTCGAAAGAATATGAAGGAATACCACGTTATAAGGAAATACAGTGTTGCAGAATAAAGACAAATATGTACCTATTAGAAATACTTAAACTTTATGAGAAGAAATAACGCATTGCAAAAACTTATCTTGTATTTCCTAAACAAAACGTTGTAACTCGAAAAGATTTGGTGTTACATGTATGTCTTAGCTGGTAGCTTCAAAAGAGAAAGCACAGGAGTGTTTTCTCTCGAAAAAATATGTCAATATACCACGTTTTAAGGAAATCACGCATCGTGCGAAATTATCTTGTTTTTCCTAAGCAACACGTTGTAACTTGAAAAGCTTTGGTGTTGCGTGTATGTCTAAGCATGTAGCCTCAAAAGAGAATACACAGGAGAGTTTACTCTCAAAAGAATATGTAAAAATACCACGTGATAAGCAAATACAGTGTTGCAGAGTAAAGACAAATACGTACGTATTAGAAATACTTAAAATTACGAGAAGAAATAACGCATCATACAAAATTATCTTGTATATCCTAAACAACGCGTTGTAACTCGAAATGATTTGGTGTTGCTTATAAGTCTAAATGTGTAGCCTCAAAAGAGAACCCACGGGAGAATTTTCTCTTGAAAAAATATGTCAGAATAGCACGTTTTAAGGAAATCCCGCATTGTGGGAAATTATCTTGTTTTTCCTAAACAACACGATATAAATCGAAATGCTTTGGTGTTGCATGTATGTCTAAGCGTGTAGCCTCAAAAGAGAATGAAGAGGAGAGTTTTCTCTCGAAAGAATATGTAAGAATACCACATTATGAGGAAATACAGTGTTGCAGAGTAAAGAAAAATACGTATGTATTAGAAATACTTAAAATTATGTTATGAAATAAAGCATCGTGCTAAATTATCTTGTTTTTCCTAAACAACACGTTGTAACTCGAAAGGATTTGGTGTTGCGTGTATGTCTAAATGTGTAGCATCAAAAGAGAATCCACAGGAGTATTTCCTCTCGAAAATATATGTCAGAATACCATGTTTTAAGGAAATAGCGCATCATGAGAAATTATCTTTTTTTTCCTAAACAACATGTTTTAACTCGAAAAGCTTTGCTGTTGCGTGTATGTCTAAGCGTGTAGACTCAAAAGTGAACGCACAGGAGAGTTTTCTCTCGAAAAATATGTCAGAATATCACGTTTTAAGGAAATCCAGCATTGTGCGAAATTATCTTGTTTTCCTAAACAACACGTTTTAACTCGAAAAGCTTTGGTGTTGCGTGTATGTCTAAGTGTGTAGCCTCAGAAGAGAATGCACAGGAGAGTTTTCTCCCAAAAGAATATGTCAGAATACCATGTTACAAGGAAATACAGTGTTGCAGAGTGAAAACAAATACGTATTAGAAATACTTAAACTTTACGAGAAGAAATAACGCTCCGTACAAAATTATCTTGTATTTCCTAAACAACAAGTTAAAATTCGAAAAGATTTGGTGTTGCGTGTATGTCTAAGCTTGTAGCCACAAAAGAGAACACACAGGAGTGTTTTCTATGGAAAAAATATGTCAGAATACCACGTTTTAAGGAAATCCCGCATCATGCGAAATTATCTTGTTTTTCCTAAACAACACGTTGTAACTCCAAAAGCTTTGGTGTTGCGTGTATGTATAACAATACTGCCTCAAAAGAGAACACACAGGAGAGTGTTCTCTCGAAAGAATATGTAAGAATACCACGTTTAAAAGAAATCCCGCATCGTGCGAAATTATCTTGTTTTTCCTAAACAACACGTTGTAACTAGAAATGATTTGGTGTTGCTTGTAAGTCTAAATGTGTAGCCTAAAAAAAGAGAACCCACAGGAGAATTTTCTCTCGAAAAAATATGTCAGAATAGCACGTTTTAAGGAAATCCCGCATCGTGCGAAATTATCTTGTTTTTCCTAAACAACATGTTGTAACTGGAATAGCTTTGGTGTTGCGTGTATGTCTAAGCGTGCAGCCTCAAAACAGATCGCACAGGAGAGTTTTCTCTCAAAGAATATGTGAGAATACCATGTTACAGGGAAATACAGTGTTGCAGAGTAAAGAAAAATATGTAAGTATTAGAAATACTTAAACTTTACGAGAAGAAATAATGCATCATAGAGTATTATCTTGTATTTCCTAAACAACACATTGTAACTCGAAAAGATTTGGTGTTGCTTGTATGTCTAAACTTGTAGCCGCAAAAGAGAAAGCACAGGAGAGTTTTCTTCCGAAAAATATGTCAGAATACCACCTTTTAAGGAAATCCTGAATCGTGCGAAATTATCTTGTTTTTCCTAAACAACACATTGTAAATCGAAAAGCTTTGGTGTTGCATGTATGTCTAAGGATGCAGCCTCAAAAGAGAACGCCCAGGAGAGTTTTCTCTCGAAAGAATATGTAAGAATGCCAATTTCTAAGGAAATACAGTGGTGCAGAGTAAAGACAAATATGTACCTATTAGAAATACTTAAACTTTATGAGAAGAAATTACGCATCGTAAAAAAATTATCTTGTATTTCCTAAACAACACGTTGTAACTCGAAAAGATTTGGTGTTACGTGTATGTCTTAGCTGGTAGCTTCAAAAAATATTGCACAGGAGTGTTTTCTCTCGAAAAAATATGTCAATATACCACGTTTTAAGGAAATCCCGCATCGTGCGAAATTATCTTGTTTTTCCTAAACAACACGTTGTAACTAGAAAAGCTTTGGTGTTGCGTGTATGTCTAATTATGTAGCCTCAAAAGAGAATGCACAGGAGAGTTTACTCTCGAAAGAATATGTAAGAATACCACATGATAAGCGAATACAGTGTTGCAGAGTAAAGACAAATACGTACGTATTAGAAATACTTAAAATTTACGAGAAGAAATAACGCATCATACAAAATTATCTTGTATATCATAAACAACACGTTGTAACTCGAAATGTTTTGGTGATGCTTGTAAGTCTAAGTGTGTAGCCTCAAAAGAGAACCCACAGGAGATTTTTCTCTTGAAAAAATATGTCAGAATAGCACGTTTTAAGGAAATCCCGCATTGTGCGAAATTATCTTATTTTTCCTAAACAACACGATGTAACTCGAAATGCTTTGGTGTTGCGTGTATGTCTAAGCGTGTAGCCTCAAAAGAGAATGAAGAGGAGAGTTTTCTCTCGAAAGAATAATTAAGAATACCACGTTATGAGGAAATACAGTGTTGCAGAATAAAGACAAATACGTACGTATTAGAAAGACTTAAAATTACGAGAAGAAATAACACATCGTGCAAAATTATCTTTTTTTCCTAAAAAACACGTTGTAACTCGAAAAGATTTGGTGTTGCGTGTATGTCTAAATGTGTAGCCTCAAAAGAAATCCCACAGGAGAATTTCCTCTCGAAAATATATGTCAGAATACCACGTTTTAAGGAAATACCGCATCATGGGAAAGTATCTTGTATTTCCTAAACAACAGGTTGTAACTCGAAAAGCTTTGATGTTGCGTGTATGTCTAAGCGTGCAGCCTCAAAAGAGAATGCACAGGAGAGTTTACTCTCGAAAGAATGTGTAAAAATACCACGTGATAAGCAAATACAGTGTTGCAGAGTAAAGACAAATACGTACGTATTAGAAATACTTAAAATTTACGAGAAGAAATAACGCATCATACAAAATTATCTTGTATATCCTAAACAACACGTTGTAACTCGAAATGATTTGGTGTTGCTTATAAGTCTAAATGTGTAGCCTCAAAAGAGAACCCACAGGAGAATTTTCTCTTGAAAAAATATGTCAGAATAGCACGTTTTAAGGAAATCCCGCATTGTGGGAAATTATCTTGTTTTTCCTAAACAACACGATATAAATCGAAATGCTTTGGTGTTGCATGTATGTCTAAGCGTGTAGCCTCAAAAGAGAATGAAGAGGAGAGTTTTCTCTCGAAAGAATATGTAAGAATACCACATTATGAGGAAATACAGTGTTGCAGAGTAAAGAAAAATACGTATGTATTAGAAATACTTAAAATTATGTTATGAAATAAAGCATCGTGCTAAATTATCTTGTTTTTCCTAAACAACACGTTGTAACTCGAAAGGATTTGGTGTTGCGTGTATGTCTAAATGTGTAGCATCAAAAGAGAATCCACAGGAGTATTTCCTCTCGAAAATATATGTCAGAATACCATGTTTTAAGGAAATAGCGCATCATGAGAAATTATCTTTTTTTTCCTAAACAACACGTTTTAACTCGAAAAGCTTTGCTGTTGCGTGTATGTCTAAGCGTGTAGACTCAAAAGTGAACGCACAGGAGAGTTTTCTCTCGAAAAATATGTCAGAATATCACGTTTTAAGGAAATCCAGCATTGTGCGAAATTATCTTGTTTTCCTAAACAACACGTTTTAACTCGAAAAGCTTTGGTGTTGCGTGTATGTCTAAGTGTGTAGCCTCAGAAGAGAATGCACAGGAGAGTTTTCTCTCAAAAGAATATGTCAGAATACCATGTTACAAGGAAATACAGTGTTGCAGAGTGAAAACAAATACGTAAGTATTAGAAATACTTAAACTTTACGAGAAGAAATAACGCTCCGAACAAAATTATCTTGTATTTCCTAAACAACAAGTTGAAATTCGAAAAGTTTTGGTGTTGCGTGTATGTCTAAGCTTGTAGCCACAAAAGAGAACACACAGGAGTGTTTTCTATGGAAAAAATATGTCAGAACACCACGTTTTAAGGAAATCCCGCATCATGCGAAATTATCTTGTTTTTTCCTAAACAACACGTTGTAACTCCAAAAGCTTTGGTGTTGCGTGTATGTATAACAATACAGCCTCAAAAGTGAACACACAGGAGAGTGTTCTCTCGAAAGAATATGTAAGAATATCACGTTTAAAAGAAATCCCGCATCGTGCGAAATTATCTTGTTTTTCCTAAACAACACGTTGTAACTAGAAATGATTTGGTGTTGCTTGTAAGTCTAAATGTGTAGCCTAAAAAGAGAACCCACAGGAGAATTTTCTCTCGAAAAAATATGTCAGAATAGCACGTTTTAAGGAAATCCCGCATCGTGCGAAATTGTCTTGTTTTTCCTAAACAACACGTTGTAACTGGAATAGCTTTGGTGTTGCGTGTATGTCTAAGCGTGCAGCCTCAAAACAGAACGCACAGGAGAGTTTTCTCTCAAAGAATATGTGAGAATACCATGTTACAGGGAAATACAGTGTTGCAGAGTAAAGACAAATATGTAAGTATTAGAAATACTTAAACTTTACGAGAAGAAATAATGCATCATAGAGTATTATCTTGTATTTCCTAAACAACACATTGTAACTCGAAAAGATTTGGTGTTGCTTGTATGTCTAAGCTTGTAGCCGCAAAAGAGAAAGCACAGGAGAGTTTTCTTCCGAAAAATATGTCAGAATACCACCTTTTAAGGAAATCCTGAATCGTGCGATATTATCTTTTTTTCCTAAACAACACATTGTAAATCGAAAAGCTTTGGTGTTGCATGTATGTCTAAGGATGCAGCCTCAAAAGAGAACGCACAGGAGAATTTTCTCTCGAAAGAATATGTAAGAATGCCACGTTCTAAGGAAATACAGTGGTGCAGAGTAAAGACAAATATGTACCTATTAGAAATACTTAAACTTTATGAGAAGAAATTACGCATCGTAAAAAAATTATCTTGTATTTCCTAAACAACACGTTGTAACTCGAAAAGATTTTGTGTTACGTGTATGTCTTAGCTGGTAGCTTCAAAAAAGAATGAACAGGAGTGTTTTCTCTCGAAAAAATATGTCAATATACCACGTTTTAAGGAAATCCTGCATCGTGCGAAATTATCTTGTTTTTCCTAAACAACACGTTGTAACTTGAATAGCTTTGGTGTTGCGTGTATGTCTAAGCGTGCAGCCTCAAAACAGAACGCACAGGAGAGTTTTCTCTTAAAGAATATGTGAGAATACCATGTTACAGGGAAATACAGTGTTGCAGAGTAAAGACAAATACGTAAGTATTAGAAATACTTAAACTTTACGAGAAGAAATAATGCATCATAGAGTATTATCTTGTATTTCCTAAACAACACATTGTAACTCGAAAAGATTTGGTGTTGCTTGTATCTCTAAGCTTGTAGCCGCAAAAGAGAAAGCACAGGAGAGATTTCTTCCGAAAAATATGTCAGAGTACCACCTTTTAAGGAAATCCTGAATCGTGCGAAATTATTTTGTTTTTCCTAAACAACACATTGTAAATCGAAAAGCTTTGGTGTTGCATGTATGTCTAAGGATGCAGCCTCAAAAGAGAACGCACAGGAGAGTTTTCTCTTGAAAGAATATGTAAGAATGCCACGTTCTAAGGAAATCCTGCACGTGCGAAATTTTCTTGTTTTTCCTAAACAACACTTTGTAACTCGAAAACTTTGGAGTTGCTTTTATGTCTCAGCATGCAGCCTCAAAAGAGAATGCACAGGAGAGTTTTCTCTCAAAAAAATATGTCAGAATACCACGTTTTAAATGCTGCATCATGCGAAATTATCTTGTTTTTCCTAAACAACATGTTTAATTAGAAAAGCTTTGGAGTTGGGTGTATGTCTAAGGGTGTAGCCTCAAAAGAGAATGCACAGGAGACTTTTGTCCCCCAAGATTATGTAAGAATAACACGTTAAGAGGAAATACATTTTTGCACAGTAAAGACAAATACGTACATAATAGAAAGACTTAAACTTTACGAGATGAAATAATGCATCGTGCAAAATTATCTTGTTTTTCCTAAAGAACATGTTGTAACTTGAAAAGCTTTTGTGTTGCGTGTATGTCTAAGCATGTAGCCTCAAAAGACAACACACAGGAGAGTTTTCTCTCGAAAGAATATGTAAGAATACCACATTATAAGGAAATACAGTGTTGCAGAGTAAAGACAAATAAATACATAGAAATATTTAAAATTACGAGAAGAAATAACGCATCGTGCAATATTATCTTGTTTTTCCTAAACAACACGTTGTAACTCGAAAAGATTTGGTGTGGCGTGTATGTCTAAACGTGTAGCCTCAAAAGCGAACCCACAGGAGAATTTTCTCTCGACAAATTATGTCAGAATACCACGTTGTAAGGAAATCCCGCATCGTGCGAAATTATCTTGTATTTCCTAAACAACACGTTGAAACTCGAAAAGATTTGGTGTTGCTTGTATGTTTAAGCATGTAGCCTCAAAAGAGAACACACAGCAGAGTTTTCTCTCGAAAAAATATGTCAGAATACCACGTTGTAAGGAAATCCCGCATCGTGCGAAATTATCTTGTTTTTCTTAAACAACACGTTATAACTCGAAAAGCTTTGGTGTTGTGTGTATGTCTAAGCGTGTAGCCCCGAAAGAGAACACACAGGAGAGTTTTCTCTAGGAAGAATATGAAAGAATACCATGTTATAAGCAAATACAGTGTTTCAGAGTAAAGAAAATACATACGTATTAGAAATACTTAAACTTTACGAGAAGAAATAACACATCGTGCAAAATTAACTTGTTTTTCCTAAACAACATATTGTAACTCGAAAAGATTTGGTGTTGCGTGTATGTCTAAGCGTGTAGCCTAAAAAGAGAATACAGTGTTTCAGAATAAAGACAATACGTACGTATTAGAAATACTTAAACTTTATGAGAAGAAATAACACATCACGCAAAGTGCGAAATTATCTTTTTTTTCTTAAACAACACATTGTAACTCGAAAAGCTTTGGTGTTGCGTGTATATCTAAGCGTGTAGCCTCAAAAGAGAATGAACAGGAGAGTTTTCTCTAGAAAGAATATGTCAGAATACCCCGATTTAAGGAAATCCCGCATCGTACGGAATTATCTTTTTTCTCCTAAACAACTTGAAACTCGAAAAGCTTTGCTGTTGCGTTTTTGTCTAAGCGTGCAGCCTCAAAAGACAATGCACAGGAGAGTTTTCTCTCGAAAGAAAACCACGTTATAAGCAAATACAGTGTTGCAGAGTAAAGACAAATACGTATGTATAAGAAATACTTAAACTTTAGGAGAAGAAATAACGCATCGTGCAAAATTATCTTGTTTTTCCTAAACAACACATTGTAACTCGAAAAGATTTGGTGTTGCGTGTATGTCTAAGTGTGTAGCCTCAAAAGAGAATGCACAAGAGACTTTTCTCCCCCAAGAATATGTAAGAATAACAAGTTAAAAGGAAATACATTTTTGCAGAGTAAAGACAAATACGTACATAATAGAAATACTTAAACTTTAGAAGAAATAATGCATCGTGCAAAATTATCTTGTTTTTCCTAAACAACATGTTGTAACTCGAAACGATTTTGTGTTGGGTGTATGTCAAAGCCTGTAGCCTCAAAAGAGAACACACAGGAGATTTTTCTCTCAAAAGAATATGTTAGAATACCACTTTACAAGGAAATACAGTGTTGCAGAGTAAAAACAAATACGTACGTATTAGAAGTACTTGAACTTTATGTGAAGAAATAACGCATCATACAAAATTATCTTGTATTTCCTAAAAAACCCGTTGTAACTCGAAAAGATTTGGTTTTGCGTGTATGTCTAAGCATGTAGCCTCAAAAGAGAACACACAAGAGAGTTTTCTCTCGAAAAAAATATGTCAGAATACCACGTTTTAAGGAAATCCCGCATCGTGCGAAATTATCTTGTTTTTCTTAAACAAAACGTTGTAACTCGAATAGCTTTGGTGTTGCGTGCATGTCTAAGCGTGTAGCCTCAAAGGGGAACGCACAGGAGAGATTTCTCTCGAAAGAATATGTAAGAATACCACGTTATAAGGAAATATAGTGTTGCAGAGTAAAGACAAATACGTACGTATTGGGAATATTTAAACTTTACGAGAAGAAATAACACATCGTGCAAAATTATCTTGTTTTTTCTAAACAACACGTTGTAACTCAAAAGGATTTGGTGTTGCGTGTATGTCTAAACGTGTAGCCACAAAAGAGAATGCGCAGGAGAATTTTCTCTCGAAAAAATATGTCAGAATACCACGTTTAAAGGAAATTCTGCATCTTACGAAATTCTCTTTTTTTTTCCTAAGCAACTGTTGTAACTCGAAAAGCTTTCGTGTTGCGTTTTTCTCTAAGCATGCAGCCTCAGAAGAGAACGCACAGCAGAGTTTTCTCTCGAAAGAATATGTAAGAATACCACATTATAAGGAAATACAGTTTTGCAGAGTAAAGACAAATACGTACTTATTGGACATACTTAAACTTTACGAGAAGAAATAATGCATCGTGCAAAATTATCTTGGTTTTCCTAAACAACACGTTGTAACTCGAAAAGCTTTGGTGTTGCATGTATGTCTAAACGTGTAGCCTCAAAAGAGAACACACAGGAGAGTTTTCACTCGAAAGAATATGTAAGAAAACCACGTTATAAGGAAAAACGGTGTTGCAGAGTAAAGACAAATACATACCTATTAGAAATACTTAAACTTTACGAGAAGAAATAATGCATCATGCAATATTATCCTGTTTTTCCTAAACAACACGTAGTAACTCGAAAAGCTTTGATGTTGCATGTATGTCTAAGCGTGTAACCCTCAAAAGAGAACGCACAGAAGAGTTTTCTCTACAAAGAATATGTAAGAATACCACGTTATAAGGAAATACAGTGTTGCAGAATAAAGACAAATACGTACCTATTAGAAATACTTAAACTTTATTAGAAGAAATAACGTATCACACAATATTATCTTGTATTTACTAAACAACACGTTGTAACTCGAAATGATTTGGTGTTGCGTATATGTCTAAACGTGTAGCCTCAAAAGAGAAACAACAGGAGAATTTTCTCTCGGAAAAATATGTCAGAATACCACGTTTTAAGGAAATCCTGCATCGTGCAAAATAATCTTGTTTTTCCTAAACAACATATTGTAACTCGAAAATCTTAGGTGTTGCGTGTATGTCTAAGCTTGTAGCCTCAAAAGAGAACACACAGGAGAGTTTTCTCTCAAAAAAATTTGTCAGAATACCACCATTTAAGGAAATCCCGCATCGTGCGAAATTATCTTTTTTTTTTCCTAAACAACTTCTTGTAACTCGAAAAACTTTGGTGTTGCGTGTATGTCTAAGAGTGTAGCCTCAAAAGAGAACGCACAGGAGAGTTTTCTCTTGAAAAAACCTGTCAGAATACCACGTTTTAAGGTAATCCTGCATCGTGCGAAATTATCTTGATTTTCCTAAATAACTTGTTGTAACTCGAAAAGCTTTGGTGTTGCATATATTTCTTAGCGTGCAGCCTCAAAAGAGAACTCACTGAAGAGTTTTTTCTCGAAAGAATATGTAAGAATCCCACGTTATAAGGAAATACAGTGTTGCAGAGTAAAGACAAATACCTACTTATTGGAAATACTTAACCTTTACGAGAAGAAATAACGCATCATGCAAAATTATCTTGGTTTTCCTAAACAACATCTTGTAACTCGAAAAGCTTTGGTGTTGCGTGTATGTCTAAGCATGTAGCTTCAAAGGAGAACGCACAGGAAAGTTTTCTCTCGAAAGAATATGTAAGAATACCACGTTATAAGGAAATAGAGTGTTGCAGAATAAAGACAAATATGTACTTATTAGAAATACTTAAACTTTATGAGAAGAAATAAAACATCGTGCAAATTTATCTTGTTTTTCCTAAACAACACGTTTTAACTAGAAAAACTTTGGCGTTGCTTGTATGTCTAAGTGTGTAGCCTCAATAGAGAACGCACAGGAGAGTGTTCTCTCCAAAGAATATGTAAGAATACCACGTTTTAAGGAAATCCCGCATCTTACGAAATTATCTTATTTTTCCTAAACAACAAGTTGTATCTCAAAATGCTTTAGTGTTGCGTGTATGTCTAAGCATGCAGCCTCAAAAGGGAACGCACAGACGAGTTTTGTCTCTAAAAAATATGTAAGAATACTATGTTATAAGGATGTACAGTGTTGCAGAGTAAAGACAAATACATACGTATTGGAAATACTTAAACTTTCCGAGAAGAAATAACGCATCGTGCAATATTATCTTGTTTTTCCTAAACAACACGTTGTAACTCGAAAAGATATGGTGTTGTGTGTATGTCTAAACGTGTAGCCTCAAAAGAAAACCCACAGAAGAATTTTCTCTCGACAGAATATGTCAGAATACCACGTTTTAAGGAAATCCCGCATCGTGTGAAATTATCTTGTTTTTCTTAAATAACACATTGTAACTCGAAAAGCTTTGGTGCTGCGTGTATGTCTAAGTGTTAAGCCTCAAAAGAGAATGCACAGTAGAGTTTTCTCTAGAAAGAATATGTAAGAATACCACGTTATGAGGAAATACAGTGTTGCAGAATAAAGACAAATACGTACGTATTAGAAATACTAAAACTTTACGAGAAGAAATAACGCATAGTAAAATTATCTTGTATTTCCAAAACAACACTTTGTAACTCGAAAAGATTTGGTGTTGAGTGTATGTCTAAAAGTGTAGCCTCAAAAGAGCACCCACAGGAGAATTTTCTCTCGAAAAAATATGTCAGAATACCACGTTTTAAGGAAATCCTGCATCGTGCGAAATTATCTTGTTTTTCCTAAACAACACGTTGTAACTCGAAAAGCTTTGGTGTTGCTTGTATGTCTCAGCATGTAGCCTCAAAAGAGAATGCACAAGAGAGTTTTCTCTCGAAAAAAATATGTCAGAATACCACGTTTTAAGGAAATCCCGCATCATGCGGAATTATCTTTTTTCTCCTAAACAACTTGAAACTCGAAAAGCTTTGCTGTTGCGTTTTTGTCTAAGCGTGCAGCCTCAAAAGACAACGCACAGGAGAATTTTCTCTCAAAAGAATATGTAAGAAAACCACGTTATAAGCAAATACAGTGTTGCAGAGTTAAGACAAATACGTATGTATAAGAAATACTTAAACTTTAGGAGAAGAAATAACGCATCGTGCAAAATTATCTTGTTTTTCCTAAACAACACATTGTAACTCGAAAAGATTTGGTGTTGCGTGTATGTCTAAGTGTGTAGCCTCAAAAGAGAATGCACAAGAGACTTTTCTCCTCCAAGAATATGTAAGAATAACACGTTAAAAGGAAATACATTTTTGCAGAGTAAAGACAAATACGTACATAATAGAAATACTTAAACTTTACGAGAAGAAATAATTCATCGTGCAAAATTATCTTGTTTTTCCTAAACAACATGTTGTAACTCGAAAAGATTTTGTGTTGGGTGTATGTCAAAGCCTGTAGCCTCAAAAGAGAACACACAGGAGATTTTTCTCTCGAAAGAATATGTTAGAATACCACTTTACAAGGAAATAAAGTGTTGCAGAGTAAAGACAAATACGTACGTATTAGAAGTACTTGAACTTTATGTGAAGAAATAAAGCATCATACAAAATTATCTTGTATTTGCTAAAAAACCCGTTGTAACTCGAAAAGATTTGGTTTTGCGTGTATGTCTAAGCATGTAGCCTCAAAAGAGAAAACACAAGAGAGTTTTCTCTCGAAAAAATATGTCAGAATACCACGTTTTAAGGAAATCCCGCATCGTGCAAAATTATCTTGTTTTTCTTAAACAAAACGTTGTAACTCGAAAAGCTTTGGTGTTGCGTGCATGTCTAAGCGTGTAGCCTCAAAGGGGAACGCACAGGAGAGTTTTCTCTCGAAAGAATATGTAAGAATACCTCGTTATAAGGAAATATACTGTTGCAGAGTAAAGACAAGTATGTACGTATTGGGAATATTTAAACTTTATGAGAAGAAATAACACATCGTGCAAAATTATCTTGTTTTTCCTAAACAACACGTTGTAACACGAATGTATTTGGTGTTGTGTGTATGTCGAAGCCTGTAGCCTCAAAAGAGAATGCACAGGAGAGTTTTCTCTCAAAAAAATATGTCAGAATACCACGTTTTAAGAAAATCCTGCATCGTGCGATATTATCTTGTTTTTCCTAAACAACACGTTGTAACTCGAAAAGCTTTGGTGTAGCTTGCATGTCTCAGCGTGTAGCCTCAAAAGAGAACACACAGGAGCGTTTTCTCACAAAAAAAAATATGTCAGAATACCACGTTTAAGGAAATCCTGCATCGTGCGAAATTATCTTGTTTTTCCTAAACAAAATGTTTTAACTCGAAAATCTTTGGTGTGGCATGTATGTCTAAGTTTGTAGCCTCAAAAGAGAATGCACAGGACAGTTTTCTCTCGCAAGAATATGTAAGAATACGACATTACAAGGAAATAGTGTTTTGCAGAGTAAAGACAAATAAGTACATATTAGAAATACTTAAACTTTAAGAGAAGAAATAACGCATTCTACAAAATTATCTAGTATTTCCTAAACAACACGTTGTAACTCGAAAAGATTTGGTGTCGCGTGTATGTCTAAACGTGTAGCCTCAAAAGAGAATGCACAGGAAGGTTTTCTCTCAAAAAAATATGTCAGAATACCACGTTTTAAGGAAATCACGCAGAGTGCGAATTTATCTTGTTTTTCCTAAACAACATGTGGTAACTCGAAAAGATTTGGTGTTGCGTGGATGTCTAAACGTATAGCCTCAAAAGAGAACCCACAGGAGAATTTTCTCTCGACAAAATATATCAGAATACCATGTTTTAAGTAAATCCCGCATCGTGCGAAATTATCTTATTTTTCCTAAACAACACGTTGCAACTCGAAAAGCTTTGGTGATGCATGTATGTCTAAGCGTGTAGCCTCAAAAGAGAACGCACAGGAGAGTTTTCTCTCGAAAGAATATGTAAGAATACCACGTTACAAGGAAATACAGTGTTGCAGAGTACAGACAAATACATACGTATTAGATATAATTAAACATTACGAGAAGAAATAAAGCATCGTACAAAATTATCTTGTATTTCCTAAACAACACGTTGCAACTCGAAAAGACTTGGTGTTGCATGTATGTCTAAGCATGTAGCCTAAAAAGAGAACACAGAGGAGATTTTTCTCTCCAAAAAATATGTAAGAATACCACTTTTTAAGGAAATCCTGCATCGTGCGAAATTATCTTGTTTTTCTTAAACAACACCTTGTAGCTCGAAAAGCTTTGGTGTTGCATATATGTCTAAGCGTGTAGCCTCAAAAGAGAACACACAGGAGAGTTTTCTCTAGAAAGAATATGTAAGAATACCACGTTATAAGGAAATACAGTGTTGCTGAGTAAAGAAAAATATGTACATATTGGAAATACTTAAACTTTACAAGAAGAAATAACGCATCGTGCAAAATTACCTTGTTTTTCCTAAACAACACGTTGTAACTCGAAAAGATTTTGTGTTACGTGTATGTCTAGGCTTATAGCGTCAAAAGAGAATGCACAGTAGAGTTTTCTCTCGAAAAAATAAGTCAGATTACCACGTTTTAAGAAAATCCCTTATCGTGCGAAAGTATCTTGTTTTTCCTAAACAACTTGTTGTAACTCAAAAAAGTTTAGGTGTTGTGTTTTTGTCTAAGCGTGCAGCATCAAAAGAGAATGCACAGGAGAGTTTTCTCTCGCAAAAATATGTAAGAATACTACGTTATAAGGAAATATAGTGTTGCAGAGTAAAGACAAATACGTACGTTTGGAAATATTTAAATTTTACGAGAAGAAATAACGCATCGTGCAAAATTATCTTGTTTTTCCTAAACAACACGTTGTAACTCGAAAGGATTTGGTGTTGCGTGTATGTCTAAGCTTGTAGACTCAAAAGAGAATGCACAGGAGAGTTTTCTCTTGAAAAAATATGTCAGAATACCACGTTTTAAGGAAATCCCGCCTCGTGCGCAATTATCTTGTTTTTCCTAAACAACACGTTGTAACTCGAAAAGCTTTGGTGTTGCATGTATGTCTAAGTGTTCAGCCTCAAAAGAGAATGCACAGGAGAGTTTTCTCTAGAAAGAATATGTAAGAATACCATGTTACAAGGAAATACAGTGTTGCAGAGTAAAGACAAATTCGTACATATTAGAAATACTTAAACTTTAGGAGAAGAACTTACGCATCATATAAAATTATCTTGTATTTCCTAAAAAACACATTCTAACTCGAAAAGATTTGGTGTTGCGTGTATGTCTAAGCGTGCAACCTCAAAGGAGAAGGCACAGCAGAGTTTTCTCTCGAACAATATGTCAGAATACCACGTTTTAAGGAAATCCCGCATCGTGTGAAATTATCTTGTTTTTCCTAAACAACTTGATGTAACTCGAAAAGCTTTGGTGTTGCGTTTTTGTCTATGCGCGCAGCCTCAAAAGAGAATGCTCAGGAGAGTTTTCTCTCGAAAGAATATGTAAGAATACCACGTTATAAGGAAATACAGTGTTGCAGAGTAAAGACAAATACGTACGTATTGGAAATACTTAAACTTTATGAGAAGAAATAATGCATCATGCAAAATTATCTTGTTTTTCCTAAACAACACGTTGTAACTCGAAAAGCTTTGGTGTTGCGTGTATGTCTTAACGTGTAGTCTCAAAAGAGAACCCACAGGAGAATTTTCTCTCGAAAATATATGTCAGAATACCACGTTTTAAGGAAATCCTGCATCGTGCGAAATTATCTTGTTTTTCCTAAAAAACACGTTATAACTCGAAAAGCTTTGGTATTGTGTGTATGTCTAAGTGTGCACCCTCCAAAGAGAATGCGCAGGAGAGTTTTCTCTCGAAAGAATATGTAAGAATACCATGTTACAAGGAAATACAGTGTTGCAGAGTAAACACAAAGTTATACATATTAGAAATACTTAAACTTTACTAGAAGAAATTACGCATCCTACAAAAATTATCTCGTATTTCTTAAAAAAACGTTCTAACTCGAAAAGATTTGGTGTTGCGTTTTTGTCTAAGCGTGCAGCCTCAAAAGAGAACGCACAGGGGAGATTTCTCTCAAAAGAATATGTAAGAATACAACTTTATAAGGAAATACAGTGTTGCGGAGTAAAGACAAATATGTACGTATTGGAAATACTTAAACTTTACGAGAAGAATAATGCATCATGCAAAATTATCTTGTTTTTCCTAAACAACACATTGTAACTCGAAAAGTTTTGGTGTTGCGTGTATATCTAAGCGTGTAGCCTCAAAAGAGAAGGCACAGGAGCGTTTTCTCTCAAAACAATATGTCAGAATACCACGTTTTAAGGAAATACCTCATCGTGCGAAATTATCTTGTTTTTCCTGAACAACTTGTTGTAACTGGAAAAGCTTTGGTGTTGCGTTTTTGTCTATGCGTGCAGCCTCAAAAGAGAATGCACAGGAGAGTTTTCTCTCGAAAGAATATGTAAGAATACCACGTTACAAGGAAATGCAGTTTTGCAGAATAAAGGCAAATACGTACATATTAGAAATACTTAAACTTTACGAGAAGAAATAAAGCATCGTTCAAAATTATCTTGTTTTTCCTAAAGAACACGTTGTAACTCGAAAAGATTTGGTGTTGCGTGTATGTCTAAGCATGTAGCCTCAAAAGCAAACGCACAGGAGTGTTTTCTCTTGAAAAAATATGTCAGAATACCACGTTTTAAGGAAATCCAGCATCGTGGGAAATTATCTTGTTTTTCCTAAACAACATGTTTTAACTCGAAAAGCTTTGGTGTTGCGTGTATGTCTAAGTGTGTAGCATCAAAAGAGAATGCACAGGAGAGTTGTCTCTCGAAAGAATATGTAAGAATTCCATGTTACAAGGAAATACAGTGTTGCAGAGTAAAGACAAATATGTACTTATTAGAAATACTTAACCTTAACTAGAAGAAATAACGCATCTTACAAAATTATCATGTATTTCTTAAACAACACGTTTTAACTCGAATTGATTTGGGGTTGCGTGTATGTCTAAACGTATAGCCTCAAAAGAAAACCCACAGGAGAATTTTCTCTCGAAAAAATATGTCAGAATACCACGTTTTAAGGAAATCCCGCATCTTGAAAAATTATCCTGTTTTTCCTAAACAACACATTGTAACTCGAAAAGTTGTGGTGTTGCGTGTATGTCTAAGTATGTAGCCTCAAAAGAGAACACAAAGGAGAGTTTTCTCTTGACAGAATATGTAAAAATAACACGTTACAAGGAAATAGAGTGTTGCAGAGTAAAAACAAATACGTACGTATTAGAAATACTTAACCTTTACAAGAAGAAATAACGCATCGAACAAAATTATCTTGTATTTCCTAAACAACACGTTGTAACTCGAAAAGATTTGGGGTTGCATGTATGTCTTAGCGTGTAGCTTTAAAAGAGAACACACAGGAGAGTTTTCTCTTGAAAAGATATGTCAGAATACAACGTTTTAAGGAAATCCCGCATCGTGCGATATTATCTTCTTTTTCCTAAACAACATGTTGTAACTCGAAAAGCTTTGGTGTTGCGTTTTTGTCTAAGTGTGCAGCCTCAAAAGAGAATGCACAGGAGAGATTTCTCTCGATAGAATATGTAAGAATACAACTTTATAAGGAAATACAGTGTTGCAGAGTAAAGACAAATGCGTATATATTGGAAATACTTAAACTTTACAAGAAGAAATAATGCATCGTGGAAAATTATCTTGTTTTTCCTAAACAACACGTTGTAACTCGAAAAGCTTTGGTGTTGCGTGTATGTCTAAGTGTGTAGCCTCAAAAGTGAACGCACAGGAGAGAGTTTTCGAGAGAGTTTTCTCTCGAAAGAATATGTACGACTACCACGTTATAAGGAAATACAGTGTTGCGGAGTAAAGACAAATATGTATGTATTAGAAATACTTAAACTTTACGAGAAGAAATAAGGCATCGTAAAAAATTATCTTGTATTTCCTAAACAACACGTTGTAACTCGGAAAGATTTGGTGTTGTGTGTATGTCTAAATGTGTAGCCTCAAAAGAGAACCCACAGGAGAATTTTCTCTCGAAAATATATGTCAGAATACCACGTTTTAAGGAAATCGCGCCTCGTGCGGAATTATCTTGTTTTTCCTGAACAACACGTTGTAACTCGAAAAGCTTTGGTGTTGCGTGTATGTCTAAGTGTTCAGCCTCAAAAGAGAATGCACAGGAGAGTTTTCTCTAGAAAGAATATGTAAGAATACCATGTTACAAGGAAATACAGTGTTGCAGAGTAAAGACAAATTCATACGTATTAGAAATACTTAAACTTTAGGAGAAGAACTTACGCATCGTATAAAATTATGTTGTATTTCCTAAAAAACACATTCTAACTCGAAAAGATTTGGTGTTGCGTGTATGTCTAAGCGTGCAGCCTCAAAGGAGAAGGCACAGGAGAGTTTTCTCTCGAAACAATATGTCAGAATACCACGTTTTAAGGAAATCCCGCATCGTGTGAAATTACCTTGTTTTTCCTAAACAACGTGTTATAACTCGAAAAGCTTTGGTGTTGCGTTTTTGTCTATGCGCGCAGCTTCAAAAGAGAACGCTCCGGAGAGTTTTCTCTCGAAAGAATATGTAAGAATACCACGTTATAAGGAAATACAGTGTTGCAGAGTAAAGACAAATACTTACGTATTGGAAATACTTAAACTTTACGAGAAGAAATAACGCATCGTGCAATATTATCTTGTTTTTCCTAAACAACACATTGTAACTCGAAAAGATTTGGTGTTGCGTGGATGTCTAACCTTGTAGCCTCAAAAATGAACGCACAGGAGAGTTTTCTCTTGAAAAAAATATGTCAGTATACCACGTTTTAAGAAATCCCGCATAGTGCGAAATTATCTTGCTTTTCTCAACAACACGTTGTAAGTCGAAAAGCTTTGGTGTTGCATGTATGTCTAAGCCTGTAGCCTCAAATGAGAATGCACAGGAGAGTTTTCTCTCGAAGGAATATATAAGAATAACACGTTACAAGGAAATGTAGTTTTGCAGAATAAAAACAAATATGTACGTATTAGAAATACTTAAACTTTACGAGAAGAAATAAAGCATCGTGCAAAATTATCTTGTTTTTCCTAAACAACACGTTGTAACTCGAAATGATTTGGTGTTGCGTGTATGTCTAAGCATGTAGCCTCAAAAGCGAACGCACAGGAGAGTTTTCTCTCGAAAAAATATGTCAGAATACCACGTTTTAAGGAAATCCGGCATCGTGGGAAATTATCTTGTTTTTCCTAAACAACATGTTTTAACTCGAAAAGCTTTGGTGTTGCATGTATGTCTAAGTTTGTAGCATCAAAAGAGAACGAACAGGAGAGTTTCTCTCAAAAGAATATGTAAGAATTCCACGTTACAAGGAAATACAGTGTTGCAGAGTAAATACAAATACGTACCTATTAGAAATACTTAACCTTAACTAAAAGAAATAACGCATCTTACAAAATTATCATGTATTTCCTAAACAACATGTAGTAACTCGAAAAGATTTGGGGTTGCGTGTATGTCTAAACGTGTAGCCTCAAAAGAGAACCCACAGGAGAATTTTCTCTCGAAAATGTATGTCAGAATACCACAATTTAAGGAAATCCTGCATCGTTCGAAATTATCTTGTTTTTCCTAAACAACACGTTGTGACTCGAAAAGTTGTGGTGTTGCGTGTCTAAGTGTGTAGCCTCAAAAGAGAACGCACAGGAGAGTTTTCTCTCGAAAGAATATGTCAGAATACCATGTTTTAAGGAAATCCTGCATCCTGCGAAATTATCTTCTTTTTCCTAAACGACATGTTTTAATTCAAAAAGCTGTGGTGTTTCGTGTAACTCTAAGTGTGTAGCCTCAAATGAGAATGCACAGGAGAGTTTTCTCTCGCAAGAATATGTAAGAATAACACGTTACAAGGAAATACAGGTTTGCAGAGTAAAGACAAATACATACATATTAGAAATACTTACACCTTACGAGAAGAAATAACGCATTGTACAAAATTATTTTGTATTTCCGAAACAACACATTGTAACTCGAAAAGATTTGATGTTGTGTGTATGTCTAAGCGTGTAGCCTACAAAGAGAATGCACAGGAGAGTTTTCTCTCGAAAGATTATGTAAGAATACCACGTTATAAGGAAGTACAGTGTTGCACAGTAAAGACAAATACGTACGTATTAGAAATACTTAAACTTTAAGAGAAGAAATAACGCATCGTTGAAAATTATCTTGTATTTCTTAAACAACACGTTGTAACTGGACAGATTTGGTGTTGCGTGTATGTCTAAAGGTGTGGCCTCAAAAGAGAATGCACAGGAGAATTTTCTCTTGAAAAATATGTCAGAATACCACGTTTTAAGGAAATCCTGCATCGTGCGAAATTATCTTGTTTTTCCTAAACAACACATTGTAACTCGAAAGCTTTGGTGTTGCGTGTATGTCTAAGCGTCTAGCCTCAAAAGAGAATGCACAGGAGAGTTTTCTCCCAAAAAAATATGTCAGAATACCATGTTTTAAGGAAATCCCGCATCGTGCGAAATTATCTTTTTTTTCGTAAACAACTTGTTGTAACTCAAAAAGCTTTGGTGTTTCGCTTTTTTTTCTAAGCGTGCAGCCTCAAAAGAGAACGCACTGGAGAGTTTTATCTCGAAAGAATATGTAAGAATACCATGTTATAAGGAAATACAGTGTTGCAGAGTAAAATCAAATACGTACTTATTGGAAATACTTAAACTTTACGAGAAGAAATAACGCATCTTGAAAAATTATCTTGTTTTTCCTCAACAACACGTTGTAACTCGAAAAGATTTGGTGTTGCGTGTATGTCTAAGCGTGTAACCTCAATAGAGAACGCTCAGGAGTGTTTTATCTCAAAAGAGTATGTAAGAATACCACATTATAAGGAAATACGGTGTTGCAGAGTAAAGACAAATATGTAAGTATTAGAAATACTTAAACTTTACGAGAAGAAATATCGCATCGTAAAAGAATTATCTTGTATTTCCTGAACAACACGTTGCAACTCAAAAAGATTTGGTGTTGTGTAAATGTCTAAATGTATACATTCAAAAGAACCCACAGTAGAATTTTCTCTCGAATAAATATGTCGGTATACCACGTTTTAAGGAAATCCTGCATCGTGCGAAATTATCTTGTTTTTTCTAAACAACATGTTGTATCTCGAAAAGCTTTGGTGTTCCGTTTTTTTCTAAGCATGCAGCCTCAAAAGAGAACGCACAGCAGAGATTTCTATCGAAAGAATATGTAAGAATACCATGTTATAAGGAAATATAATGTTGCAGATTAAAGACAAATCCGTATGTATTGGAAATACTTAAACTTTAACAGAAGAAATAATGCATCATGCAAAATTATCTTGTTTTTCCTAAAAAAAAACACGTTGTAACTCGAAAAGACTTGGTGTTGTTTGTATGTCTCAGCGTGTAGCCTCAAAAGAGATCGCACAGGAGAGGTTTCTCTTGAAAAAATATGTCAGAATATAACGTTTTATGGAAATCCCGCATCCTGCGAAATTATCTTGTTTTTCCTAAACAACACGTTGTAATTCGAAAAGCTTTGGTGTTGCGTTTATGTCTAAGCGTGTAGCCTCAAAAGAGAACACACAGGAGAGTTATCTCTCGAAACAATATGTAAGAGTACCACGTTATAAAGAAATATAGTGTTGTAGAGTAAAGACAAATACGTATGTATTAGAAATACTTAAACTTTACTAGAAGAAATAAAGCATCGCGGGTTATTATCTTGTATTTCCTAAACAACACGTTGTAACTCGAAAGGATTTAGTGTTGCGTGTATGTCTAAAAGTGTAGCCTCAAAAGAGAACCCACAGGAGAGTTTTCTCTCGAAAAAATATGTCAGAATACCAAGTTTTAAGGAAATACCCCATCGTGTGAAATTATCTAGTTTTTCTTAAACAACACGTTGTAACTGGAAAAGCTTTGGTGTTGCGTGTATGTCTAAGTGTGTAGCCTCAAAAGAGAATGCACAGGAGAGTTTTCTCTAGAAACAATATGTAAGAATACCACATTATTCGGAAATACAGTGTTTCAGCGTAAAGACAAATACTTACGTATTAGAAATACTTAAACATTACGAGAAGAAATAACGCATCCTGCAAAATTATCTTGTTTTTCCTAAACAACACGTTGTAACTCAAAAAAAAATTGGTGTTGCGTGTTTGTATAAGCCTGTAGCCTCTAAAGAGAATGCACAGGAGATTTTTTTTTTCTCGAAAAAATATGTCAGAATACCACGTTATAAGGAAATCCTGCATCATGCGAAATTATCTTGTTTTTCCTCAACAACATGTTTTAACTCGAAAAGCTTTGCTGTTGCTTGTATAGTGTGTAGCCTCAAAAGAGAATGCACAGGAGAGTATTCTCTCACAAGAATATGTAAGAATACCACGTTACAAGGAAATACAGTTTTGCAGAGTAAATACAAATACGTACATATTAGAAATACGTAAACTTTACAAGAAGAAATAACGCATCGTACAAAATTAACTTGTATTTCCTAAACAACACGTTGTAACTCGAAATGCTTTGGTGTTGCGCGTATATCTAAGTGTGCATCCTCAAAAGAGAATGCACAGGAGAATTTTCTCTCGAAAGAATATGGAAGAATACCACGTTATAAGGAAATACAGTGTTGCAGAGTAAAGACAAATATGGACATATTTGAAATACTTAAACTTTACGAGAAGAAATAACGCATCATAAAAATTATATTGTATTTCCTAAACAACACGTTGCAATTAGAAAAGATTAGTATTGTGTGTATGTCTAAACATGTAGCCTCAAAAGAGAACCCACAGGAGAATTTTCTCTTGAAAGCATATGTCAGAATACCACGTTTTAAGGAAATCCTGCATCGTGCGAAATTTTCTTGTTTTTCCTAAACAACACGTTGTAACTCGAAAAGCTTTGTTGTTGAGTGTATGTCTAAGCGTCTAGCCTCAAAAGAAAATGCACAGGAGAGTTTTCTCTTGAAAAAATATGTCAGAATACCACGTTTTAAGGAAATCCCGCATCGTGTGAAATTATCTTGTTTTTCCTAAACAACTTGTTGTAACTCGAAAATCTTTGGTGTTGCATATATTTCTAAGCGTGCATCCTCAAAAGAGAATGCACAGAAGAGTTTTGTCTCGAAAGAATATGTAAGAATCCCACGATATAAGGAAATACAGTGTTCCAGAGTAAAGACAAATACATACTTATTGGAAATACTTAAACATTACGAGAAGAAATAACGCATCGTGCAAAATTATCTTGGTTTTCCTAAACACGTTGTAACTCGAAAAGCTTCGGTATTGCGTGTATGTCTAAGTGTGTAGCCTCAAATGAGAATGCACAGGAGAGTTTTCTCTCACAAGAATATGTAAGAATACCACGTTACAAGGAAATACAGGTTTGCAGAGTAAAGACAAATACATACATATTAGAAATACTTAAACTTTACAAGAAGACATAACGCATTGTACAAAATTATTTTGTATTTCCGAAACAACACATTTTAACTCGAAAAGATTTGATGTTGCGTGTATGTCTAAGCGTGTAGCCTAAGAAGAGAATGCACAGGAGAGTTATCTCTTGAAAGAATATGTAAGAATACCACGTTATAAGGAAGTACAGTGTTGCACAGTAAAGACAAATACGTATCTATTAGAAATACTTAAACTTTAAGAGAAGAAATAACGCATCATAGAAAATTATCTTGTATTTCTTAAACTACACGTTGTAACTGGACAGATTTGGTGTTGCGTGTATATCTAAAGGTGTGGCCTCAAAAGAGAACGCACAGGAGAATTTTCTCTTGAAAAATATGTCAGAATACCACGTTTTAAGGAAATGCCTCATTGTGCGAAATCTTTCTTTCTGTTTTCTTTCTCTCTTACGTTTCTCTCTTACGTTTTTCTAGGCCTTGTCTGACTGTTTTCAAGCTGTCTTTTACAACTCCTGTCTTACTAACATAAAAACAACACTCTTCTTTTAAAGCTGCACAAAGTCTAGCCTGTTGGACGAACAGGAGATCAAGTCCTCTCCTATTTCAGCTAAGGAGTCAACGGAGTCGGAGAGATCAATTATCCCCTGCTGAAGGCGTTGGACGTCTTGATCGATGGTAGCCCTTAGCTCCGTGTACCTAGAATTGGAAAGAACAAGGGAAGAAATACCGGTCCCTGCTCCTACACCTCCAAAGCCCAGTAGGACAGAGAGAGTAACAGCAGAGATAGGTTCTCTGCGAGGGCGGCTCAAAGAAGTGGAGCCTCCAGTAGATGTGGATTGATCCCACAAGTGAAAAAAAATTCTTCAGAGCGATAATAAACTAAGTGAGGGAACATCTTATTAAGAATGCAAAACTCAGGTTTCTCCCCCTTCTTTCGATTTTGAAAAACTGAGGCAGAGAGGCAAGGTGTAAGGCATCAAGGCACACCCACCAAGTTCCCTCTGGGGGGAGAATAAAATAATTGCCAGGAGGGGGAAAATAGGTTTCATTGCACAAGTGAGCATAAAGTGAGGGGTCATTTGTTCCACTAGGGATCACACAAAGTCCCAGGCCAGATGTCTGGGTTAATGAAAGACCTGGCCAAGCACCCTTTTGCCAATGGCAGCGTCGTGGATCGTCAGCATGGGGGGATCACCAAGAACAGCAATTCCTTCATAAAAGGGTGTTTGGGAATGGTAGCACAGCCAGCAATCTTCCACAAGTTCAGGGGAAGTTTCATTTAAGATGAGAAAAGTCTGATTAACTAAAGAAAGTACAAGATTTTTAGTGGGAGCTGGTTGTACAGGCAGTGTAGTAGCTGATGGCTTAGCTGGTGGCTGGAGGGGAAATACAGAAGGTCGGGAAGTGTCTTTAATAGAAGGAGTACGGGTGCTGTCCTGATCAATTCCTTTAGGAGGAACAGGATGAGGTACCAACACAGAATTAGGTCCCATTGGGACTGGCTGAGCATGATATAAAGGCTCTTTAAGGAGCTTAATGGAGAAAATAATACCTGCATCAAACCCAAGTACATAGAGGTGAAGACCCCATTCATAGCCTATTTGCCAATGTAAATTGGGAGACTTTGCATGGGTGGTGAATGTAATTCGTAGAGGTGTGCACCATCCCTTTGTAGAAGGATTAGAGTCCAGGCAGGACTCATCATATTTTTGAAAACTAGATGAGGGAGTAATGTTATGTTTTACTTGGATGTAATCCCATGAGGTAGTGGGATTCCAAGATGCATCTCCAGCAGTTACACAAGCCCAGGATGCACAGAAAAAGTCTGCTTTGTCTCCACATTTTTTGTCTACAGAACTGCCACAATGGTACCCAGGGCAGACATAAAACTCAGTTCTCCTTAGTAAGGCACGTCGAACTGAGTTGCTACAACCAGGCTTAGGGTTGCGTGTAGGGAATTCTGGGGCCATGGAAATGTCTAAAGGATGCTCAATTTCCCAAGGTGCTCCCATACTAAGTGCGATCTTGCAAAGATCGGGGGTCAGAGCATCTGGCCACCAAATTTGATTAGATAGTTTGGAGACAGACCAGACAGGGTCCTTTTTATCTGAGAGGACCATCCATGTAAAATTCCAAACCAAGTGCCTGGAGGACACTCCTGAAGAGGGCTTATGGGGCCGTTGAATTGTTGTCGCCAGTGCATCCTGCCATAGTAGGGTCCTCAGGAGCATCTGGATCAGGTAAAGTAGCAGCATCTGTAAGAGAAGGAGGATGAGTCTCAGAGGGAGACGAATGTTCCACTCTGGACAGAGGGCTAACTTGTTTTATAAGGCGTTCTGGGAGTCATCTGGGCTCAGAGTTCTTTGGTCATAAATACATGCTGAGTCACGACCCCAAATAAGCACAGGATCGGATACCTCCCATTGACTGGTAAGGGGGTCTTTCCAAATCACTGTGGCATGAGAATGTTTGGAACCAGAATGCCAATGACGGTCAGCAGCTGAACGTCCATCATTATCCAGTCTCAAGAAATTAAGCACAAACAGGGCATGAGCAAGTTTATTTCGAGGTGAAGGAGTCATGAAAGTTTCCGTGGGGGTGGAAAGTCGTTGAAGCATATTTTTAAAAGTCTGATGTGCTCTTTCAACAATTCTTTGACCTTGAGGGTTGTAAGGAATACCCGTGATGTGCTTAATACCAAAGAGTGAGCAAAACTTTTGAAACGTAGTACCTGTGTATCCTGGTCCATTGTCAGTCTTAATGGTCTGAGGTTTTCCCATAACCATCATACATTGAATAACATGAGAAATAACATCCCGAGAGGCTTCACCCGAAAGGGGAGAAGCAAAGAGAAACCCACTAAATGTATCAATTGTAACATGAACATATTTGAACCTTCCAAATGAAGGGAGTGAGTCACATCCATTTGCCAACGTTCATTTGGAAGCAGACCTCTAGGATTAACTCCTAGATGAGGAGTGGGGAGTAAAGAAACACAAGCTGGGCAGCCTTTGACTATAGATCGAGCCTGTTCCCTAGAAATTTTAAACATCTGTCTCAACGCAGAGGCATTGAGGTGATGGAGGTCATGTGCTTGTCGAGCCTTTATTAAAGGAGTGGACAGAATGGCGGAAACAAGGCGAGTGGCTTCATCTGCCTTGGCATTACCTTCAGAGAGGGGGTCATTTAGGCCTGTATGTGCTCTTAGATGACCCACAAAGAAGGGAGTGGTTCTTGTAAGGATAAGCTGTTGAATTTTTGCAAACAGATGAGAAGCAGTAGAGGTAGTTCGTATGTATGGGTCCGTTTCTAGAAGTGGAATAGAGTTAGCTACATAGGCACTGTCTGTGTACAGGTTAAAGGGGGAAGAACATAATCTTTCAAAAACCTGTTGTACAGCAAATAACTCAACTAATTGTGCTGAGGAATATGGAGAATGGAACACAAAAGCCTCATCACCTAGAACATAAGCAGCACGTCCATTTTAGGAACCATCTGTGAAAACAGTAACTCCCTCTTTAAGTGGCTGCTTGGAGGTGACTCTGGGGAACACAAATGGGTGAATTCTAGCAAACTGCATAAGAGGATCATTGGGGAAATGATTGTCAATAGTGCCAGCAAAGGCAGCACACGCGATGGCCCAATCATTGTCTGTTTGAAAAAGCCAGTCAACCTGCTCTGAGGTATAAGGAACTATAAGAATGTCAGGGTCCTTGCCAAAATATTGTCTGGCCAGTTTTCTACCCTTTAAAATTAAATTAGCAGATAAGGAATAATAAGTGGCTAAAATCTTGCTAGGCTTAGAATGGAGGGGAATCCACATCAGGGGGCACCCTGAAGAAGTTCCTGAACCCCTTTGCCAAAAGACACCCAAAGGAGAGTGAGAAGTAGCACACACAATAAAATGTAAGGGAAAGTTAGGGTTAAACTGAAAAGTGGTCTGTGAAGATATAGCCTGTTCAATTTGTGCAAGAGCCTTTGAAGCCTGAGGGTTAAGTACGCAAGGCGAAAGTGGATGGGTATCGCCTTTCAATAGATCATAAAGGGGAAGCAAAACATCTGGCGAGATTTTAAGATAAGGTCAAAGAAACTGCAAATTACCCAAAAGTTGTTGAAAGTCGTGTAAAGTTTTTAGGGAAGCTAAATGGAGCTCTATCCTTGGAGTAAAGACACAGTCTTGTGAAAGCTGGAAGCCTAAATAAGAGTAAGGGGCTTGAAGTTGAGTCTTATCAGGGGCAATTTTCAAGCCTCGACCACATAAAGCTGCCTGGAGTTGCTGGAAGCATTGTAAGGCTTGAGCTTCAGTGGGAGCTCCAAGAAAAATATCATCCATGTAGTGAAGAAGGTAAATCTGTGGCCATGTTTTACGGATGGGGTAAATAGCCTGAGACACAAACCTCTGTGCTAGGGTAGGACTATTAGCCATGCCCTGGGGAAGTACTCGCCATTGGAACCTATCCATGGGTCCCTGAAAATTAATTTGTGGGAGGCTGAAAGCAAAATGAGGGCAGTCATCAGGATGTAGGGGAATAGTGAAAAAACAATCTTTCAAATCAATAACAATTTTGAAAAGGTCCTTGGGAATAGCTGCAGGGGTAGGCAAGTCAGGCTGAAGAGCTCCCATAGGAATCATTACTTTATTAACAGTCCTAAGATCTTGCAGAAGTCTCCATCTACCGGATTTTTTCTTAATTACAAAGATAGGCGTATTCCAAGGGAAAGAAGAAGGTTCTATATGACCTGCGACAAGTTGCTCCTGCACTAGCTCTCGAGCCGCTTTTAATTTTTCTTGAGTTAGAGGCCACTGATAAACCCACACAGGGGGGGGAATCCCTCCAGCAGATCTTATCTGCATGAGTGGGGGGTGCAGGCATGACAGTGGCCATTAGGGAAAATCCGAATCTGGGAAGCCTAGTCCTTGTCTATCTGGTTTCTGCTGGACTTGTATTGGGTATCGAATGCCTTGAGCTTCCTTACCCAGTCCGCGTCCTGGAAGGAACCCTTGTGCCAGCATTTGCTTTGTAACAATCTCATTAGAACTGCACATAATAATATTCATTTGAGAAAGAATATCTCGGCCCCAAATATTGACAGGGAGATCCCTGATGACAAAAGGGGTGACAGTCCCTGAATTGCCTTCCTGATCTATCCAAGTAAGTACCTTGGCACTGACCTGTGGGTTATCGGAGTGGCCTATGCCTCGCAGATGGGTTACAGAGGCTGTCAACAGCCAGCTACTAGGCCAATGTTTCGAGGAAATGACAGTAGCATCTGCTCCTGAGTCGAGGAGACCTGTGAAAACCTTGCCATCCAATTTTAAAGTAAGCATGGGGCGGGAAGGGGAAATCTAGTGTATCCAGAAGACATCTGCAATTCCTGTTTCTCCCTGGTCCCTATGTTCCTTATTAACAGGGTTGTGGAGGGCAACTTTTGGAAGGAGGAGTAAGTGAGCTATAGGTTGTCCTGGAGAGATGGACATAAGTCCTTCCAGAACTCTGGCTAGGACTACAATTTCTCCCTCATATGGTGAGTCTACAGGGGTTGGAATAACTTGAAATCCTCCTTTAGACAAAGAAGCTCTTCCTATGACTAAGCCAAATGTCCCAGGTGGTAGGGGACCATAAACTCCGGTTGGAAATACCTGCACACCATCCTCAGGCTTTAATACTAAGCTGGTGGTGGCGCACAAATCCAGGCCTGCACTGCCTGGGGTGGCTCTTCGCAGCTGAGAGATTGAACTGCGCTGTTGACTGGAGGGAACACTGACTGTTGTTGTTGTTGTTGTGGGACAAACCCAATCGCCCCGGGGTTGGTCCACAGGTAGGGGACCGGTGGTTGCCCCCGTAGGGCGTTTCCCGAAGGCCGGGAATAGAGAGGATGACCAAGAACATCTCTCTTGGAATTACAGTCCTTTAGCCAATGATAGCCTTTACAACAGCGAGGACAAATGGTAGTTGGAAGTTTTTGCCTTAGGAGAGCTGGACCTGTAGATTGAGGAGCTGAAGCATGGGGCAAAGAATTCTTGTCAACTCTGGGATGAGGACAATCATGTTGAAGTGTCCGGGCTGTTTGCAGTTAAAGCAAGTCTTTTGCGACTAGATGCCTGCTTTCTGAAGTGCAACTCCTATCGCTAATCCCATAGCATGACTGGTTCCCAAGCCTGCGCATAAGCGAACATATTCTGCCAAGGATTTTGTACGGTGATGTTTAAGCACATCCTGGCAGGATGGATTTGCATTTTCAAAGGCAAGCTGTTTGAGAAATGGACTATCGGGATCTTGGGGCACAAAGATACGCTCCGCAGTTTCAGTGAGGCGACTAATGAATGACTTATAGGGATCATCTGGACCTTGAAGGACCTTAGTCAGAGTGGCAGATGACCCTGTCTTGGGTGGAAGTTTTTTCCAGGTGGTGAGATATATTTGTCTAACTTGAGCTAGGAGTCCTGGAGGGTACTTCATTTGGGCTACCAATGAATTAAAAGGGGAATCACCTAGGAGTTTCTTAGCAGTCCAGGACTTACACTCCGCCTGTAAACGGTTTTTACTTTCAATTTCCTTAGCTATTTCAGCCGCTTCTGACTTCCAAAGAACAAATTCTCTCCCAGAGAGTGCAGCTCAGGCAAGCTGGGTAAATTCCTTGGGTACAAGCCAGCCTTCAGTAGAAGACTCTAACAAAGCCAGTGTGAAAGGAGCTGTCCGCCCGTAGGCTGTGACTGCAGACTTTAGTTTTTCTAAAATTTTAAAGTCAAGAGGCTTGTAAAGGTAATTTGAATTTGATACATTACTGTCCTTGCCCTCATCGGGAGTCGGAGTTCCCAAGGAATGTGGTTGTGTGGTGCCTGGAGACCGGTCTCCTATTTCTCTCTCCTCCTCTCCCCCCAAGTCATCCGGATTCTCCTCCTCAACCTCAGCTGGGGCCTCTCGGGTAACCGTGGCTCCACTGCGCAAGGAGAAAACTCTCCTGTGCCTTCTCTTTTGAGGCTGCACGATTAGATATACACGCAACACCAAAGCTTTTCGAGTTACAACGTGTTGTTTAGGAAAAACAAGATAATTTCGCACAATGCAGGATTTCCTTAAAACGTGGTATTCTGACATATTTTTTCGAGAGAAAACTCTCCTGTGGGTTCTCTTTTGAGGCTACACATTTAGACATACAGGCAACACCAAATCTTTTGAGTTACAATGTGTTGTTTAGGAAATACAAGATAATTTTGTATGATGCGTTATTTCTTCTCATAAAGGTTAAGTATTTCAAATACATTGTATTTGTCTTTACTCCGCAACACTGTATTTCCTTATAACGTGGTATTCTTACATATTCGTTCGAGAGAAAACTTTCCTGTGCATTCTCCTTTGACGCTGCATGCTTAGACAAAAACGCAACACCAAAGCTTTTCGAGTTACAACAAGTTGTTTAGGAAAAACAAAATAATTTCTCATGATGCGGGATTTTCTTAAAACGTGGTATTCTAACATATTGTTTCGAGAGAAAACTCTCCTGTGCATTCTCCTTTGAAGCTACACGCTTAGACATACACTCAACACCAAATCTTTTCGAGTTACAACGTGTTTTTTAGGAAATACAAGATAATTTTGTAGGATGCTTAATTTCTTCTCGTAAAGTTTAAGTATTTCTAATACGTACGAATTTGTCTTAACTCTGCAACACTGTATTTCCTTGTAACGTGGTATTCTTACATATCCTTTCGAGAGAAAACTCTCCTGTGCGTTCTCATTTGAGGCTACAAGCTTAGACATACATGCAACACCAAAGCTTTTCGAGTTACAACGTGTTGTTTAGGAAAAGCAAGATAATTTTGCACGATGCGGGATTTCCTTAAAACGTGGTATACTGACATATTTTTTCGAGAGAAAACTCTCCTGTGCGTTCTCTTTTGAGGCTACAAGCTTAGACACCCACGCAACACCAAATCATTTCGAGTTACAATGTGTTGTTTAGGAAAAACAAGATAATTTTGCACGATGCATTATTTCTTCTCGTAAAGTTTAAATATTTCCAATTCGTACGTATTTGTCATTACTCTGCAACACTGTATTTCCTTAAAACGTGGTATTCTGACATATTCTTTCGAGAGAAAACTCTCTTGTGCATTCTCTTTTGAGGCTGCACGCATAGACAAAAACGTAACACCAAAGCTTTTCGAGTTACAACAAGTTGTTTAGGAAAATCAAGATAATTTCGCATGATGCAGGATTCCCTTAAAACGTGGTATTCTAAAATATTGTTTCGAGAGAAAACTCTCCTGTGCCTTCTCCTTTGAGGCTACACGATTAGACATACACGCAACACCAAATCTTTTCGAGTTAGAACGAGTTTTTTAGGAAATACAAGATAACGATGCGTAATTTCTTCTCGGAAAGTTTATTTCTAATACATACGAATTTGTCTTTACTCTGCAACACTGTATTTCCTTGTAACATGGTATTTTTACATATTCTTTCGAGAGAAAACTCTCCTGTGCGTTCCCTTTTGAGGCTGCACACTTAGACATACACGCAACAAAAAAGCTTTTCGAGTTACAACGTGTTGTTTAGGAAAAGCAACATAATTTCGCAGGATGCGGGATTTCCTTTAAACGTGGTATTCTGACATATATTTTGGAGAGAAAATTCTCCTGTGGGTTCTCTTTTGAGGCTACACGTTTAGACATACATGCAACACCAAATCTTTTTGAATTACAACATGTTGTTTAGGAAATACAAGATAATTTTGTATGATGCCTTATTTCTTCTCGTAAAGTTTTTCTAATATGTACGTATTTGTCTTTACTCTGCAACATTGTATTTCCTTATAACGTGGTATTCTTACATATTCTTTCGAGAGAAAACTCTCCTGTGCATTCTATTTTGAGGCTACACACTTAGACATACACGCAACACCAACGCTTTTCGAGTTACAACGTGTTGTTTAGGAAAAACAAGATAATTTTGTACGATGCGTTATTTCCTATCGTAAAGTTTAGGTATTTCTAATACGTACGTATTTGTCTGTACTCTGCAACACTGTATTTCCTTATAAAGTGGTATTCTTCCATATTCTTTCGAGAGAAAACTCTCCTGTGCTTTCTCTTTTCAGGCTACATGCTTAGACATGCACGCAACACCAAAGCTCTTCGAGTTAAAACGTGTTGTTTCGGAAAATCAATATAATTTCACAAGATGTGGGATTTCCTTAAACATGGTATTCTGACATATTTTCGAGTGAAATCTCTCCTGTGTGTTCTCTTTTGAGGCTACAAGCTAAGACATACACGCAACACAAAATCTTTTCGAGTTACAAAGTTTTGTTTAGGAAAAACAAGATAATTTTGCACTATGCGTTATTTCATCTCGTAAAGTTAAGTATTTCCAATATGTATTTGTCTTTACTCTGCAACACTGTATTTCCTTTTAACGTGGTATTCTTACATATTAATTTGAGAGACAATTCTCCTATGCGTTCACTTTTGAGGTTACATGCTTGGACATACACGCAACACCAAATCTTTTCGAGTTACATCGTGTTGTTTAGGAAATATAAGATAATTTTTTACGATGCTTCATTTCATTTCATAAAGTTTAAGTATTTATAATAAGTACGTTTTTGTCTTTACTCTACAACACTGTATTTCCTTATAATGTGGTATTCTTACATAGTCTTTCAAGAGAAAACTCTCCTGTGCATTCTCTTTTGAGGCTGCACGCTTAGACATACATGCTACACTAAATCTTTTCGAGTTACAACGTGTTGTTTAGGAAATAAAAGATAATTTTGTATGATGCGTTATTTCTTCTTATAAAGTTTAAGTATTTTTAATACGTGCATACTTCTCTTAATTCTGCAACACTGAATTTCCTTATAACGCGGTATTCTTACATATTCAATCGAGAGAAAACTCTCCTGTGCATTCTCTTATGAGGTTACACACTTAGACATACACGCAACACCAAATCTTTTCGAGTTACAACATGTTTTTTTAGGAAATACAAGATAATTTTGTACGAAGCGTTATTTCTTCTGGTAAAGTTTAAGTATTTCTAATACATATGTATTTGTCGTTACTCTGCAACACTGTATTTCCTTGTAATGTGGTATTCTTACATATTCGTTCGAGAGAAAACTCTCCTGTGTGTTATCTTTTGAGGCTACACACTTAGACATACACTTAACACCAAAGCTTTTCGAGGTAAAACATGTTGTTTATGAAATACTAGATAATTTCACACGATGAGGGATTTCCACAAAACGTGGTATTCTGACATGTTTTTTTGAGAGAAAACTCTCCTGTGCATTTTCTTTTGAGGCTCCACGCTTAGTCATACACGCAACACCAAAGCTTTTCGAGTTACAACGTGTTGTTTAGGAAAAACAGGATAATTTCGCACGAGGCGGGATTTCCTTAAAACGTGGTATTCTGACATATTTTTTTTTTGAGAGAAAACACTCCTGTGCGTTCTCTTTAAAGGATACACGCTTAGACATACACGCAACCCCAAATCTTTTCAAGTTACAACGTGTTGTTTAGGAAGTACAAGATAATTTTGTTCGATGCATAATTTCTTCTCGTAAAGTTTAAGTATTTCTAATACGTACGTAATTGTCTTTACTCTGCAACACTGTATTTCCTTATAACGTGGTATTCTTACATTTTTTTTCAAGAGAAAACTCTCCTGTGCGTTTTCTTTTGAGGCTACATGCTTAGACATACACGCAACACCAAAGCTTTTCGAGTTACAACGTGTTGTTTAGGGAAAACAAGATAATTTCGCACAATGCATTATTTGTTCTCGTAAAGTTTAAGTATTTCCAATAAGTACATATTTGTCTTTACTCTGCAACACTGTATTTCCTTATAAAGTTGTATTCTTACATATTCTTTCGAGAGAAAACTCTCCTGTGCGTTCTCTTTTGAGACTATACACTTAGACATACACGCAACACCAAAGCTTTTCGAGTTAAAACATGTTGTTTAGAAAAAACAGGATAATTTCCCACGATGCGGGATTTCCTTAAAACGTGGTAATCTGACATATTTTTTCGAGAGAAAACTCTCCGGTGCTTTCTCATTTGAGGCTACATGCTTAGACATACTTGCAACACCAAATCTTTTCGAGTTACAACATGTTGTTTAGGAAAAACAAGATAATTTTGCACGATGCTTTATTTCTTCTCAAAAAGTTTAAGTATTTCTAATACTTAAGTATTTGTCTTTAATCTGCAACACTGTATTTCCTTATAACGTGGTATTCTAACATATTCTTTCAAGAGAAAACTCTCCTGTGCGTTCTCTTTTGAGGCTGCACGCTTAGACAAAAACGCAACACCAAAGCTTTTCGAGTTACAACAAGTTGTTTAGGAAAAACAAGATAATTTCTTACGATGAAGGATTTCCTTAAAACGTGGTATTCTGACATATTGTTTCGAGAGAAAACTCTCTTGTGCCTTCTCCTTTGAGGCTACTCATTTAGACATACACGCAACAACAAATCTTTTCGAGTTACAACCTGTTTTTTAGGAAATGCAAGATAATTTTGTACGATGCTTAATTTCTTCTCATAAAGTTTAAGTATTTCTAATAAGTACGTATTTCTCTTATTCTGCAACACTGTATTTCCTTATAACGCGGTATTCTTCCATATTCTTTCCAGAGAAAACTCTCTTGTGCTTTCTCTTTTGAGGCTACACGCTTAGACATGCACGCAACACCAAAGCTCTTCGAGTTAAAACGTGTTGTTTCAGAAAAACAATATAATTTCACAAGATGCGGGATTTCCTTAAACATGGTATTCTGACATATTTTTCGAGTGAAAACTCTCCTGTGCGTTCTCTTTTGAGGCTACAAGCTAAGACATACATGCAACACAAAATCTTTTCGAGTTACAAAGTTTTGTTTAGGAAAAACAAGATAATTTTGCACTATGAGTTATTTCTTCTCGTAAAGTTAAGTATTTCCAATACGTATGTATTTGTCTTTACTCTGCAACACTGTATTTCCTTTTAACGTGGTATTCTTACATATTCATTTGAGAGAAAATTCTCCTGTGCGTTCTCTTTTGAGGTTACATGCTTGGACATACACGCAACACCAAATCTTTTCGAGTTACATCGTGTTGTTTAGGAAATACAAGATAATTTTTTACGATGCATCATTTCATTTCATAAAGTTTCAGTATTTATAATAAGTACGTATTTGTCTTTACTCTACAACACTGTATTTCCTTATAACGTGGTATTCTTACATAGTCTTTCAAGAGAAAACTCTCCTGTGCGTTCTCTTTTGAGGCTGCACGCTTAGACATACATGCTACACCAAATCTTTTCGAGTTACAATGTGTTATTTAGGAAATAAAAGATAATTTTGTACGATGCATTATTTCTTCTTATAAAGTTTTTTTAATACGTACGTATTTGTCTTAATTCTGCAACACTGTATTTCCTTATAATGTGGTATTCTTACATATTCAATCGAGAGAAAACTCTCCTGTGCATTCTCTTTTGAGGTTACAGGCTTAGACATACATGAACACCAAATCTTTTCGAGGTAAAACATGTTGTTTATGAAAAACTAGATAATTTCGCACGATGTGGGATTTCCATAAAACGTGGTATTCTGACATATTTTTTTGAGAGAAAACTCTCCTGTGCATTTTCTTTTGAGGCTACACGCTTAGTCATACACGCAACACCAAATCCTTTCGAGTTACAACGTGTTGTTTAGGACAAACAAGATAATTTTGCACGAAGCATTATTTCTTCTCATAAAGTTTAAGTATTTCTAGTACGTACGTATTTGTCTTTAGTCTGCAACACTGTATTTCCTTATAACTTGGTATTCTTACATATTCTTTCAAGAGAAAACTCTCCTGTGTGTTCTGTTTTGAGGCTACACACTTAGACATACACGCAACACCATAGCTTTTCGAGTTACAACGTGTTGTTTAGGAAAAACAAGATAATTTTGCACGATGCTTTATTTCTTCTCAAAAAATTTAAGTATTTCTAATACGTACGTATTTGTCTTTACTCTGTATTTCCTTATAACGTGGTATTCTTACATATCCTTTCAAGAGAAAACTCTCCTCTGCTTTCTCTTTGGAGGCTGCGCACTTAGACAAAAACACAACACCAAAGCTTGTCGAATTACAAAAATTTGTTTAGGAAAAACAAGATAATTTCGCACGATGCGGGATTTCCTTAAAACGTGGTATTCTGACATATTTTTTCGAGAGAAAATTCTCCTGTGGGTTCTCTTTTGAGGCTACACATTTAGATATACAGGCAACACCACATCTTTCGAGTTACAAAAAGTTGTTTAGGAAATACAAGATAATTTTGTACGATGTGTTATTTCTTCTTGTATAGTTTAAGTATTTCTATCAAAACTGTATTTCCTTATAACGTGGTATTCGTACCTATTCTTTCGAGTGAAAACTCTCCTGTGCGTTCTCTTTTGAGGCTACATGCTTAGACATACAAGCAACACCAAAGCTTTTCGAGTTACACTGTGTCGTTTATGAAAAACAAGATAATTTTGCTGGATGCATTATTTCTTCTCGTAAAGTTTAAGTATTTCCAATATGTACGTATGTGTCTTTACTCTGCAACACTGTATTTGCTTATAACGTGGTATTCCTACATATTCTTTCGAAAGAAAACTCTCCTGTGCTTTCTCTTTTGAGGCTTCATGCTTAGACAAAAACACAACACCAAAGCTTTTCGAGTTACAACAAGTTGTTTAGGAAAAACAAGATAATTTCACATGATGCGGGATTTCCTTAAAACGTGGTATTCTGACATATTGTTTCAAGAGAAAACTCTCCGGTGCGTTCTGTTTTGAGGCTACACGCGTAGACATACACACATCACCAAAGCTTTTCGAGTTACAACGTGTTGTTTAGGAAAAACAAGATAATTTCGCACGATGCGGGATTTCCTTAAAACGTGTTATTCTGACATATTTTTTGAGAGAAAACTCTCTTGTGCATTCTCTTTTGATGCAGAACGCTTAGACCTACACGCAACACCAAAGCTTTTCGAGTTACAACGTGTTGTTTAGGAAAAACAAGATAATTTCGCACGATGCGGGATTTCTTTAAAACGTGGTATTCTGACATAGTTTTTAAAGAGAAAATTCTCCTGTGGATTCCCTTTTGAGGCTACACGTTTAGACATACACGAAATAACAAATCTTTTTGAGTTACAACGTGTTGTTTAGGAAATACAAGATAATTTTGTACGATGCATTATTTCTTCTCGTAAAGTTTAAGTATTTCTAATACGTACGTATTTGTCTTTACTCTGCAACACTGTATTTCCTAATAACGTGGTATTCTTACATATTCTTTCGAGAGAAAAACTCTCTTGTGCGTTCTCTTTTGAGGCTACACCCTTAGTCATACACACATCACCAAAGCTTTTCAAATTACAACGTGCTGTTTGGGAAAAACAAGATAACTTCGCACGATGCGGGATTTCCTTAAAACGTGGTATTCTGACATATTTTTTAGATAGAAAAATCTCCTGTGGGTTCTCTTTTTAGGCTACACGTTTAGACATATACGCAACACCAAATCGTTTCGAGTTACAACGTGCTGTTTAGGAAATACAAGACAATTTTGTACGATGCGTTATTACCTCTCATAAAATTTATATATTGCTAATACGTATGTATTTCTCTTTACTCTGCAACACTCTATTTCCTCATAACGTGGTATTCTTACATATTCTTTCAAGAGAAAACTCTCCTGTGAGTTCTCTTTTGATGCTACACGCTTAGAAATACACGCAACACCAAAGCTTTTCGAGTCACAATGTTTTGTTTAGGAAAAACAAGATAATTTTGCGCGATGAGGGATTTCGTTAAACATGGTATACTGACATATTTTTTCGAGAGAAAACTCTCCTGTGCATTCTCTTTTGAGGCTACACGCTTAGACATATATGCAACATCAAATCTTTTCGAGTTACAACGTGTTATTTAGGAAAAACAAGATAATTTTGCATGATGCTTTATTTCTTCTCGTAAAGTTTAAATATTTCTAATACGTATGTATTTGTCTTTCTCTGCAACACTGTATATCATTATAACGTGGTATTCTTACATATTATTTCAAGAGAAATCTCTCCTGTATGTTCTTGTTTGAGGATACACGCTTAGACATACAGGCATCACCAAAGCTTTTCGAGTTACAACATGTGGTTTAGGAAAAACAAGATAATTTCGCACGATGCGGGATTTCCTTAAAACATGGTATTCTGACATATTATTTCGAGAGAAAATTCTCCTGTGGGTTCTGTTTTGAGGCTACACGTTTAGACATACACGCAACACCAAATCTTTTCGAGTTACAACGTGTTGTTTAGGAAATACAAGATAATTTTGTACGATGCGTTATTTCCTATCGTAAAGTTTAGGTATTTCTAATACGTACGTATTTGTCTGTACTCTGCAACACTGTATTTCCTTAAAAAGTGGTATTCTTCCATATTCTTTCGAGAGAAAACTCTCCTGTGCTTTCTCTTTTGAGGCTACATGCTTAGACATGCATGCAACACCAAAGCTCTTCGAGTTAAAACGTGTTGTTTCGGAAAAACAATATAATTTCGCACGATGCGGGATTTCCTTAAAACATGGTATTCTGACATATTTTTCGAGTGAAAACTCTCCTGTGTGTTCTCTTTTGAGACTACAAGCTTAGACATACACGCAACACAAAATCATTTCGAGTTACAAAGTTTTGTTTAGGAAAAACAAGACAATTTTGCACGATGCGTTATTTCTTCTCCTAAAGTTAACTATATCCAATACGTATGTATTTGTCTTTACTCTGCAACACTGTATTTACTTTTAACGTGGTATTCTTACGTATTCTTTTGAGAGAAAACTCTCCTGTGCATTCTCTTTTGAGGCTGCATGCTTAGACATACATGCAACACCAAATCTTTTCAAGTTACAACGTGTTGTTTAGGAAATACAAGATAATTTTGTACGATGTGTTATTTCTTCTCATAAAGTTTAAGTATTTTTAATACGTACGTATTTGTCTTTACTCTGCAACACTGTATTTCCTTATAACGTGGTATTCTTACATAACCATTTGTGAGAAAACTCTCCTGTGCGGTCTCTTTTGAGGCTACATGCTTAGACATACACGCAACACCAAAAATTTTGAGTTACAACATGTTGTTTACGAAAAACAAAATAATTTTGCACGATGCGGGATTTCCTTAAAACGTGGTATTCTGACATATTTTTTCGAGAGAAAATTCTCCTGAGGGTTGTCTTTTGAGGCTACACGTTTAGACATACATGCAACACCAAATCTTTTTGAGTTACAATGTATTGTTTAGGAAATACAAGATAATTTTGTATGATGCGTTATTTCCTCTCATAAAGTTTAAGTGTTTCTAATACATATGTATTTGTCTTTACTCTGCAACACTGTATTTCCTCATAACGTGGTATTCTTACATATTCTTTCAAGAGAAAAGTCTCCTGTTACTTCTCTTTTGAGGCTACACACTTAGACATAATCGCAACACCAAAGCTTTTCGAGTTAAAACATGTTGTTTAGGAAAAACAAGATAATTTCGCACGATGCGAGATTTCCATAAAACTTGGTATTCTGACATATTTTTTCGAGAGAAAACTCTCCTGTGCATTCTCTTTTGAGGCTACACGCTTAGTCATACACGCATCCCCAAAGCTTTTTGAGGTACAACGTGTTGTTTAGGAAAGACAAGATAATTTTGTACAATGCATTATTTCTTCTCAAAAAGTTTAAGTGTTTCCATTACGTACATATTTGTCTTTACTCGACAACACTGTATTTCCTTATAACGTGGTATTCTTACATATTCTTTCGAGAGAAAACACTCCTGTGCTTTCTCTTTTGAGGCTACATGCTTAGACATACACGCAACACCAAAGCTTTTCGTGTTAAAACGTGTTGTTTCGGAAAAACAACATAATTTCTCATGATGCGGAATTTCCTTAAAACGTGGTATTCTGACATATTTTTTGAGTGAAAACTCTCCTGTGCATTCTCTTTTGAGGCTACAAGCTTAGACATACAAACAACACCAAATATTTTCGTGTTACAACGTCTTGTTTAAGAAAAACAAGATAATTTTGCACGATGCATTATTTCTTCTCCTAAAGTTAAGTATTTCCAAAATGTACATATTTTTTTTTTACTCTGCAACTTTGTATTTCCTTATAACGTGGTATTCTTACATATTCATTTGAGAGAAAACTCTCCTGTGCGTTCTCTTTTGAGGCTACATGCTTAGACATACACGCAACACCAAAGATTTTCGAGTTACAATGTGTTGTTTAATAAAAAACAAGATAATTTCGCACGATGTGGGTTTTCCTTAAAACGTGGTATTCCAACATATATTTTTGAGAGAAAATTCTCCAGTGGGTTCTCTTTTGATGCTACACGTTTAGAAATACATGTAACACCAAATCTTTACGAGTTACATCGTGTTGTTTAGGAAATACAAGATAATTTTTTACGATGCGTTATTTCTTTTCATAAAGTTTAAGTATTTCTAATACGTACGTATTTGTCTTTACTCTGCAACACTGTATTTCCTTATAATGTGGTATTCTTACATATTCTTTTGAGAGAAAACTCTCCTGTGCGTTCTCTTTTGAGGTTGCATGCTTAGACATACACGCTACACCAAATCTTTTCGAGTTACAATGTGTTGTTTAGGCAATACAAGATAATTTTGTATGATGCGTTATTTCTTCTCGTAAATTTTATGTATTTCTAATATGTACTTATTTGGCTTTACTCTGTAACACTGTCTTTACTTATAACGTGGTATTCTTACATATTCTTTCGAGAGAAAACTCTCCTGTGCTTTCTCTTTTGAGGCTACACGCTTAGTCATACATGCATCACCAAAGCTTTTCGAGTTACAATGTGTTGTTTAGGAAAAACAAGATAATTTCGCACAATGCAGGATTTCCTTAAAACGTGGTATTCTGACATATTTTTTCGAGAGAAAACTCTCCTGTGGGTTCTCTTTTGAGGCTACACATTTAGACATACAGGCAACACCAAATCTTTTGAGTTACAATGTGTTGTTTAGGAAATACAAGATAATTTTGTATGATGCGTTATTTCTTCTCATAAAGGTTAAGTATTTCAAATACATTGTATTTGTCTTTACTCCGCAACACTGTATTTCCTTATAACGTGGTATTCTTACATATTCGTTCGAGAGAAAACTTTCCTGTGCATTCTCCTTTGACGCTGCATGCTTAGACAAAAACGCAACACCAAAGCTTTTCGAGTTACAACAAGTTGTTTAGGAAAAACAAAATAATTTCTCATGATGCGGGATTTTCTTAAAACGTGGTATTCTAACATATTGTTTCGAGAGAAAACTCTCCTGTGCATTCTCCTTTGAAGCTACACGCTTAGACATACACTCAACACCAAATCTTTTCGAGTTACAACGTGTTTTTTAGGAAAAACAAGATAATTTTGTAGGATGCTTAATTTCTTCTCGTAAAGTTTAAGTATTTCTAATACGTACGAATTTGTCTTAACTCTGCAACACTGTATTTCCTTGTAACGTGGTATTCTTACATATCCTTTCGAGAGAAAACTCTCCTGTGCGTTCTCATTTGAGGCTACAAGCTTAGACATACATGCAACACCAAAGCTTTTCGAGTTACAACGTGTTGTTTAGGAAAAGCAAGATAATTTTGCACGATGCGGGATTTCCTTAAAACGTGGTATACTGACATATTTTTTCGAGAGAAAACTCTCCTGTGCGTTCTCTTTTGAGGCTACAAGCTTAGACACCCACGCAACACCAAATCATTTCGAGTTACAATGTGTTGTTTAGGAAAAACAAGATAATTTTGCACGATGCATTATTTCTTCTCGTAAAGTTTAAATATTTCCAATTCGTACGTATTTGTCATTACTCTGCAACACTGTATTTCCTTAAAACGTGGTATTCTGACATATTCTTTCGAGAGAAAACTCTCTTGTGCATTCTCTTTTGAGGCTGCACGCATAGACAAAAACGTAACACCAAAGCTTTTCGAGTTACAACAAGTTGTTTAGGAAAATCAAGATAATTTCGCATGATGCAGGATTCCCTTAAAACGTGGTATTCTAAAATATTGTTTCGAGAGAAAACTCTCCTGTGCCTTCTCCTTTGAGGCTACACGATTAGACATACACGCAACACCAAATCTTTTCGAGTTAGAACGAGTTTTTTAGGAAATACAAGATAACGATGCGTAATTTCTTCTCGGAAAGTTTATTTCTAATACATACGAATTTGTCTTTACTCTGCAACACTGTATTTCCTTGTAACATGGTATTTTTACATATTCTTTCGAGAGAAAACTCTCCTGTGCGTTCCCTTTTGAGGCTGCACACTTAGACATACACGCAACAAAAAAGCTTTTCGAGTTACAACGTGTTGTTTAGGAAAAGCAACATAATTTCGCAGGATGCGGGATTTCCTTTAAACGTGGTATTCTGACATATATTTTGGAGAGAAAATTCTCCTGTGGGTTCTCTTTTGAGGCTACACGTTTAGACATACATGCAACACCAAATCTTTTTGAATTACAACATGTTGTTTAGGAAATACAAGATAATTTTGTATGATGCCTTATTTCTTCTCGTAAAGTTTTTCTAATATGTACGTATTTGTCTTTACTCTGCAACATTGTATTTCCTTATAACGTGGTATTCTTACATATTCTTTCGAGAGAAAACTCTCCTGTGCATTCTATTTTGAGGCTACACACTTAGACATACACGCAACACCAACGCTTTTCGAGTTACAACGTGTTGTTTAGGAAAAACAAGATAATTTTGTACGATGCGTTATTTCCTATCGTAAAGTTTAGGTATTTCTAATACGTACGTATTTGTCTGTACTCTGCAACACTGTATTTCCTTATAAAGTGGTATTCTTCCATATTCTTTCGAGAGAAAACTCTCCTGTGCTTTCTCTTTTCAGGCTACATGCTTAGACATGCACGCAACACCAAAGCTCTTCGAGTTAAAACGTGTTGTTTCGGAAAATCAATATAATTTCACAAGATGTGGGATTTCCTTAAACATGGTATTCTGACATATTTTCGAGTGAAATCTCTCCTGTGTGTTCTCTTTTGAGGCTACAAGCTAAGACATACACGCAACACAAAATCTTTTCGAGTTACAAAGTTTTGTTTAGGAAAAACAAGATAATTTTGCACTATGCGTTATTTCATCTCGTAAAGTTAAGTATTTCCAATATGTATTTGTCTTTACTCTGCAACACTGTATTTCCTTTTAACGTGGTATTCTTACATATTAATTTGAGAGACAATTCTCCTATGCGTTCACTTTTGAGGTTACATGCTTGGACATACACGCAACACCAAATCTTTTCGAGTTACATCGTGTTGTTTAGGAAATATAAGATAATTTTTTACGATGCTTCATTTCATTTCATAAAGTTTAAGTATTTATAATAAGTACGTTTTTGTCTTTACTCTACAACACTGTATTTCCTTATAATGTGGTATTCTTACATAGTCTTTCAAGAGAAAACTCTCCTGTGCGTTCTCTTTTGAGGCTGCACGCTTAGACATACATGCTACACTAAATCTTTTCGAGTTACAACGTGTTGTTTAGGAAATAAAAGATAATTTTGTATGATGCGTTATTTCTTCTTATAAAGTTTAAGTATTTTTAATACGTGCATACTTCTCTTAATTCTGCAACACTGAATTTCCTTATAACGCGGTATTCTTACATATTCAATCGAGAGAAAACTCTCCTGTGCATTCTCTTATGAGGTTACACACTTAGACATACACGCAACACCAAATCTTTTCGAGTTACAACATGTTTTTTTAGGAAATACAAGATAATTTTGTACGAAGCGTTATTTCTTCTGGTAAAGTTTAAGTATTTCTAATACATATGTATTTGTCGTTACTCTGCAACACTGTATTTCCTTGTAATGTGGTATTCTTACATATTCGTTCGAGAGAAAACTCTCCTGTGTGTTATCTTTTGAGGCTACACACTTAGACATACACTTAACACCAAAGCTTTTCGAGGTAAAACATGTTGTTTATGAAATACTAGATAATTTCACACGATGAGGGATTTCCACAAAACGTGGTATTCTGACATGTTTTTTTGAGAGAAAACTCTCCTGTGCATTTTCTTTTGAGGCTCCACGCTTAGTCATACACGCAACACCAAAGCTTTTCGAGTTACAACGTGTTGTTTAGGAAAAACAGGATAATTTCGCACGAGGCGGGATTTCCTTAAAACGTGGTATTCTGACATATTTTTTTTTTGAGAGAAAACACTCCTGTGCGTTCTCTTTAAAGGATACACGCTTAGACATACACGCAACCCCAAATCTTTTCAAGTTACAACGTGTTGTTTAGGAAGTACAAGATAATTTTGTTCGATGCATAATTTCTTCTCGTAAAGTTTAAGTATTTCTAATACGTACGTAATTGTCTTTACTCTGCAACACTGTATTTCCTTATAACGTGGTATTCTTACATTTTTTTTCAAGAGAAAACTCTCCTGTGCGTTTTCTTTTGAGGCTACATGCTTAGACATACACGCAACACCAAAGCTTTTCGAGTTACAACGTGTTGTTTAGGGAAAACAAGATAATTTCGCACAATGCATTATTTGTTCTCGTAAAGTTTAAGTATTTCCAATAAGTACATATTTGTCTTTACTCTGCAACACTGTATTTCCTTATAAAGTTGTATTCTTACATATTCTTTCGAGAGAAAACTCTCCTGTGCGTTCTCTTTTGAGACTATACACTTAGACATACACGCAACACCAAAGCTTTTCGAGTTAAAACATGTTGTTTAGAAAAAACAGGATAATTTCCCACGATGCGGGATTTCCTTAAAACGTGGTAATCTGACATATTTTTTCGAGAGAAAACTCTCCGGTGCTTTCTCATTTGAGGCTACATGCTTAGACATACTTGCAACACCAAATCTTTTCGAGTTACAACATGTTGTTTAGGAAAAACAAGATAATTTTGCACGATGCTTTATTTCTTCTCAAAAAGTTTAAGTATTTCTAATACTTAAGTATTTGTCTTTAATCTGCAACACTGTATTTCCTTATAACGTGGTATTCTAACATATTCTTTCAAGAGAAAACTCTCCTGTGCGTTCTCTTTTGAGGCTGCACGCTTAGACAAAAACGCAACACCAAAGCTTTTCGAGTTACAACAAGTTGTTTAGGAAAAACAAGATAATTTCTTACGATGAAGGATTTCCTTAAAACGTGGTATTCTGACATATTGTTTCGAGAGAAAACTCTCTTGTGCCTTCTCCTTTGAGGCTACTCATTTAGACATACACGCAACAACAAATCTTTTCGAGTTACAACCTGTTTTTTAGGAAATGCAAGATAATTTTGTACGATGCTTAATTTCTTCTCATAAAGTTTAAGTATTTCTAATAAGTACGTATTTCTCTTATTCTGCAACACTGTATTTCCTTATAACGCGGTATTCTTCCATATTCTTTCCAGAGAAAACTCTCTTGTGCTTTCTCTTTTGAGGCTACACGCTTAGACATGCACGCAACACCAAAGCTCTTCGAGTTAAAACGTGTTGTTTCAGAAAAACAATATAATTTCACAAGATGCGGGATTTCCTTAAACATGGTATTCTGACATATTTTTCGAGTGAAAACTCTCCTGTGCGTTCTCTTTTGAGGCTACAAGCTAAGACATACATGCAACACAAAATCTTTTCGAGTTACAAAGTTTTGTTTAGGAAAAACAAGATAATTTTGCACTATGAGTTATTTCTTCTCGTAAAGTTAAGTATTTCCAATACGTATGTATTTGTCTTTACTCTGCAACACTGTATTTCCTTTTAACGTGGTATTCTTACATATTCATTTGAGAGAAAATTCTCCTGTGCGTTCTCTTTTGAGGTTACATGCTTGGACATACACGCAACACCAAATCTTTTCGAGTTACATCGTGTTGTTTAGGAAATACAAGATAATTTTTTACGATGCATCATTTCATTTCATAAAGTTTCAGTATTTATAATAAGTACGTATTTGTCTTTACTCTACAACACTGTATTTCCTTATAACGTGGTATTCTTACATAGTCTTTCAAGAGAAAACTCTCCTGTGCGTTCTCTTTTGAGGCTGCACGCTTAGACATACATGCTACACCAAATCTTTTCGAGTTACAATGTGTTATTTAGGAAATAAAAGATAATTTTGTACGATGCATTATTTCTTCTTATAAAGTTTTTTTAATACGTACGTATTTGTCTTAATTCTGCAACACTGTATTTCCTTATAATGTGGTATTCTTACATATTCAATCGAGAGAAAACTCTCCTGTGCATTCTCTTTTGAGGTTACAGGCTTAGACATACATGAACACCAAATCTTTTCGAGGTAAAACATGTTGTTTATGAAAAACTAGATAATTTCGCACGATGTGGGATTTCCATAAAACGTGGTATTCTGACATATTTTTTTGAGAGAAAACTCTCCTGTGCATTTTCTTTTGAGGCTACACGCTTAGTCATACACGCAACACCAAATCCTTTCGAGTTACAACGTGTTGTTTAGGACAAACAAGATAATTTTGCACGAAGCATTATTTCTTCTCATAAAGTTTAAGTATTTCTAGTACGTACGTATTTGTCTTTAGTCTGCAACACTGTATTTCCTTATAACTTGGTATTCTTACATATTCTTTCAAGAGAAAACTCTCCTGTGTGTTCTGTTTTGAGGCTACACACTTAGACATACACGCAACACCATAGCTTTTCGAGTTACAACGTGTTGTTTAGGAAAAACAAGATAATTTTGCACGATGCTTTATTTCTTCTCAAAAAATTTAAGTATTTCTAATACGTACGTATTTGTCTTTACTCTGTATTTCCTTATAACGTGGTATTCTTACATATCCTTTCAAGAGAAAACTCTCCTCTGCTTTCTCTTTGGAGGCTGCGCACTTAGACAAAAACACAACACCAAAGCTTGTCGAATTACAAAAATTTGTTTAGGAAAAACAAGATAATTTCGCACGATGCGGGATTTCCTTAAAACGTGGTATTCTGACATATTTTTTCGAGAGAAAATTCTCCTGTGGGTTCTCTTTTGAGGCTACACATTTAGATATACAGGCAACACCACATCTTTCGAGTTACAAAAAGTTGTTTAGGAAATACAAGATAATTTTGTACGATGTGTTATTTCTTCTTGTATAGTTTAAGTATTTCTATCAAAACTGTATTTCCTTATAACGTGGTATTCGTACCTATTCTTTCGAGTGAAAACTCTCCTGTGCGTTCTCTTTTGAGGCTACATGCTTAGACATACAAGCAACACCAAAGCTTTTCGAGTTACACTGTGTCGTTTATGAAAAACAAGATAATTTTGCTGGATGCATTATTTCTTCTCGTAAAGTTTAAGTATTTCCAATATGTACGTATGTGTCTTTACTCTGCAACACTGTATTTCCTTATAACGTGGTATTCCTACATATTCTTTCGAAAGAAAACTCTCCTGTGCTTTCTCTTTTGAGGCTTCATGCTTAGACAAAAACACAACACCAAAGCTTTTCGAGTTACAACAAGTTGTTTAGGAAAAACAAGATAATTTCACATGATGCGGGATTTCCTTAAAACGTGGTATTCTGACATATTGTTTCAAGAGAAAACTCTCCGGTGCGTTCTGTTTTGAGGCTACACGCGTAGACATACACACATCACCAAAGCTTTTCGAGTTACAACGTGTTGTTTAGGAAAAACAAGATAATTTCGCACGATGCGGGATTTCCTTAAAACGTGTTATTCTGACATATTTTTTGAGAGAAAACTCTCTTGTGCATTCTCTTTTGATGCAGAACGCTTAGACCTACACGCAACACCAAAGCTTTTCGAGTTACAACGTGTTGTTTAGGAAAAACAAGATAATTTCGCACGATGCGGGATTTCTTTAAAACGTGGTATTCTGACATAGTTTTTAAAGAGAAAATTCTCCTGTGGATTCCCTTTTGAGGCTACACGTTTAGACATACACGAAATAACAAATCTTTTTGAGTTACAACGTGTTGTTTAGGAAATACAAGATAATTTTGTACGATGCATTATTTCTTCTCGTAAAGTTTAAGTATTTCTAATACGTACGTATTTGTCTTTACTCTGCAACACTGTATTTCCTAATAACGTGGTATTCTTACATATTCTTTCGAGAGAAAAACTCTCTTGTGCGTTCTTTTTTGAGGCTACACCCTTAGTCATACACACATCACCAAAGCTTTTCAAATTACAACGTGCTGTTTGGGAAAAACAAGATAACTTCGCACGATGCGGGATTTCCTTAAAACGTGGTATTCTGACATATTTTTTAGATAGAAAAATCTCCTGTGGGTTCTCTTTTTAGGCTACACGTTTAGACATATACGCAACACCAAATCGTTTCGAGTTACAACGTGCTGTTTAGGAAATACAAGACAATTTTGTACGATGCGTTATTACCTCTCATAAAATTTATATATTGCTAATACGTATGTATTTCTCTTTACTCTGCAACACTCTATTTCCTCATAACGTGGTATTCTTACATATTCTTTCAAGAGAAAACTCTCCTGTGAGTTCTCTTTTGATGCTACACGCTTAGAAATACACGCAACACCAAAGCTTTTCGAGTCACAATGTTTTGTTTAGGAAAAACAAGATAATTTTGCGCGATGAGGGATTTCGTTAAACATGGTATACTGACATATTTTTTCGAGAGAAAACTCTCCTGTGCATTCTCTTTTGAGGCTACACGCTTAGACATATATGCAACATCAAATCTTTTCGAGTTACAACGTGTTATTTAGGAAAAACAAGATAATTTTGCATGATGCTTTATTTCTTCTCGTAAAGTTTAAATATTTCTAATACGTATGTATTTGTCTTTCTCTGCAACACTGTATATCATTATAACGTGGTATTCTTACATATTATTTCAAGAGAAATCTCTCCTGTATGTTCTTGTTTGAGGATACACGCTTAGACATACAGGCATCACCAAAGCTTTTCGAGTTACAACATGTGGTTTAGGAAAAACAAGATAATTTCGCACGATGCGGGATTTCCTTAAAACATGGTATTCTGACATATTATTTCGAGAGAAAATTCTCCTGTGGGTTCTGTTTTGAGGCTACACGTTTAGACATACACGCAACACCAAATCTTTTCGAGTTACAACGTGTTGTTTAGGAAATACAAGATAATTTTGTACGATGCGTTATTTCCTATCGTAAAGTTTAGGTATTTCTAATACGTACGTATTTGTCTGTACTCTGCAACACTGTATTTCCTTAAAAAGTGGTATTCTTCCATATTCTTTCGAGAGAAAACTCTCCTGTGCTTTCTCTTTTGAGGCTACATGCTTAGACATGCATGCAACACCAAAGCTCTTCGAGTTAAAACGTGTTGTTTCGGAAAAACAATATAATTTCGCACGATGCGGGATTTCCTTAAAACATGGTATTCTGACATATTTTTCGAGTGAAAACTCTCCTGTGTGTTCTCTTTTGAGACTACAAGCTTAGACATACACGCAACACAAAATCATTTCGAGTTACAAAGTTTTGTTTAGGAAAAACAAGACAATTTTGCACGATGCGTTATTTCTTCTCCTAAAGTTAACTATATCCAATACGTATGTATTTGTCTTTACTCTGCAACACTGTATTTACTTTTAACGTGGTATTCTTACGTATTCTTTTGAGAGAAAACTCTCCTGTGCATTCTCTTTTGAGGCTGCATGCTTAGACATACATGCAACACCAAATCTTTTCAAGTTACAACGTGTTGTTTAGGAAATACAAGATAATTTTGTACGATGTGTTATTTCTTCTCATAAAGTTTAAGTATTTTTAATACGTACGTATTTGTCTTTACTCTGCAACACTGTATTTCCTTATAACGTGGTATTCTTACATAACCATTTGTGAGAAAACTCTCCTGTGCGGTCTCTTTTGAGGCTACATGCTTAGACATACACGCAACACCAAAAATTTTGAGTTACAACATGTTGTTTACGAAAAACAAAATAATTTTGCACGATGCGGGATTTCCTTAAAACGTGGTATTCTGACATATTTTTTCGAGAGAAAATTCTCCTGAGGGTTGTCTTTTGAGGCTACACGTTTAGACATACATGCAACACCAAATCTTTTTGAGTTACAATGTATTGTTTAGGAAATACAAGATAATTTTGTATGATGCGTTATTTCCTCTCATAAAGTTTAAGTGTTTCTAATACATATGTATTTGTCTTTACTCTGCAACACTGTATTTCCTCATAACGTGGTATTCTTACATATTCTTTCAAGAGAAAAGTCTCCTGTTACTTCTCTTTTGAGGCTACACACTTAGACATAATCGCAACACCAAAGCTTTTCGAGTTAAAACATGTTGTTTAGGAAAAACAAGATAATTTCGCACGATGCGAGATTTCCATAAAACTTGGTATTCTGACATATTTTTTTCGAGAGAAAACTCTCCTGTGCATTCTCTTTTGAGGCTACACGCTTAGTCATACACGCATCCCCAAAGCTTTTTGAGGTACAACGTGTTGTTTAGGAAAGACAAGATAATTTTGTACAATGCATTATTTCTTCTCAAAAAGTTTAAGTGTTTCCATTACGTACATATTTGTCTTTACTCGACAACACTGTATTTCCTTATAACGTGGTATTCTTACATATTCTTTCGAGAGAAAACACTCCTGTGCTTTCTCTTTTGAGGCTACATGCTTAGACATACACGCAACACCAAAGCTTTTCGTGTTAAAACGTGTTGTTTCGGAAAAACAACATAATTTCTCATGATGCGGAATTTCCTTAAAACGTGGTATTCTGACATATTTTTTGAGTGAAAACTCTCCTGTGCATTCTCTTTTGAGGCTACAAGCTTAGACATACAAACAACACCAAATATTTTCGTGTTACAACGTCTTGTTTAAGAAAAACAAGATAATTTTGCACGATGCATTATTTCTTCTCCTAAAGTTAAGTATTTCCAAAATGTACATATTTTTTTTTTTACTCTGCAACTTTGTATTTCCTTATAACGTGGTATTCTTACATATTCATTTGAGAGAAAACTCTCCTGTGCGTTCTCTTTTGAGGCTACATGCTTAGACATACACGCAACACCAAAGATTTTCGAGTTACAATGTGTTGTTTAATAAAAAACAAGATAATTTCGCACGATGTGGGTTTTCCTTAAAACGTGGTATTCCAACATATATTTTTGAGAGAAAATTCTCCAGTGGGTTCTCTTTTGATGCTACACGTTTAGAAATACATGTAACACCAAATCTTTACGAGTTACATCGTGTTGTTTAGGAAATACAAGATAATTTTTTACGATGCGTTATTTCTTTTCATAAAGTTTAAGTATTTCTAATACGTACGTATTTGTCTTTACTCTGCAACACTGTATTTCCTTATAATGTGGTATTCTTACATATTCTTTTGAGAGAAAACTCTCCTGTGCGTTCTCTTTTGAGGTTGCATGCTTAGACATACACGCTACACCAAATCTTTTCGAGTTACAATGTGTTGTTTAGGCAATACAAGATAATTTTGTATGATGCGTTATTTCTTCTCGTAAATTTTATGTATTTCTAATATGTACTTATTTGGCTTTACTCTGTAACACTGTCTTTACTTATAACGTGGTATTCTTACATATTCTTTCGAGAGAAAACTCTCCTGTGCTTTCTCTTTTGAGGCTACACGCTTAGTCATACATGCATCACCAAAGCTTTTCGAGTTACAACGTGTTGTTTAGGAAAAACAAGATAACTTCGCACAATGCAGGATTTCCTTAAAACGTGGTATTCTGACATATTTTTTCGAGAGAAAACTCTCCTGTGGGTTCTCTTTTGAGGCTACACATTTAGACATACAGGCAACACCAAATCTTTTGAGTTACAATGTGTTGTTTAGGAAATACAAGATAATTTTGTATGATGCGTTATTTCTTCTCATAAAGGTTAAGTATTTCAAATACATTGTATTTGTCTTTACTCCGCAACACTGTATTTCCTTATAACGTGGTATTCTTACATATTCGTTCGAGAGAAAACTTTCCTGTGCATTCTCCTTTGACGCTGCATGCTTAGACAAAAACGCAACACCAAAGCTTTTCGAGTTACAACAAGTTGTTTAGGAAAAACAAAATAATTTCTCATGATGCGGGATTTTCTTAAAACGTGGTATTCTAACATATTGTTTCGAGAGAAAACTCTCCTGTGCATTCTCCTTTGAAGCTACACGCTTAGACATACACTCAACACCAAATCTTTTCGAGTTACAACGTGTTTTTTAGGAAATACAAGATAATTTTGTAGGATGCTTAATTTCTTCTCGTAAAGTTTAAGTATTTCTAATACGTACGAATTTGTCTTAACTCTGCAACACTGTATTTCCTTGTAACGTGGTATTCTTACATATCCTTTCGAGAGAAAACTCTCCTGTGCGTTCTCATTTGAGGCTACAAGCTTAGACATACATGCAACACCAAAGCTTTTCGAGTTACAACGTGTTGTTTAGGAAAAGCAAGATAATTTTGCACGATGCGGGATTTCCTTAAAACGTGGTATACTGACATATTTTTTCGAGAGAAAACTCTCCTGTGCGTTCTCTTTTGAGGCTACAAGCTTAGACACCCACGCAACACCAAATCATTTCGAGTTACAATGTGTTGTTTAGGAAAAACAAGATAATTTTGCACGATGCATTATTTCTTCTCGTAAAGTTTAAATATTTCCAATTCGTACGTATTTGTCATTACTCTGCAACACTGTATTTCCTTAAAACGTGGTATTCTGACATATTCTTTCGAGAGAAAACTCTCTTGTGCATTCTCTTTTGAGGCTGCACGCATAGACAAAAACGTAACACCAAAGCTTTTCGAGTTACAACAAGTTGTTTAGGAAAATCAAGATAATTTCGCATGATGCAGGATTCCCTTAAAACGTGGTATTCTAAAATATTGTTTCGAGAGAAAACTCTCCTGTGCCTTCTCCTTTGAGGCTACACGATTAGACATACACGCAACACCAAATCTTTTCGAGTTAGAACGAGTTTTTTAGGAAATACAAGATAACGATGCGTAATTTCTTCTCGGAAAGTTTATTTCTAATACATACGAATTTGTCTTTACTCTGCAACACTGTATTTCCTTGTAACATGGTATTTTTACATATTCTTTCGAGAGAAAACTCTCCTGTGCGTTCCCTTTTGAGGCTGCACACTTAGACATACACGCAACAAAAAAGCTTTTCGAGTTACAACGTGTTGTTTAGGAAAAGCAACATAATTTCGCAGGATGCGGGATTTCCTTTAAACGTGGTATTCTGACATATATTTTGGAGAGAAAATTCTCCTGTGGGTTCTCTTTTGAGGCTACACGTTTAGACATACATGCAACACCAAATCTTTTTGAATTACAACATGTTGTTTAGGAAATACAAGATAATTTTGTATGATGCCTTATTTCTTCTCGTAAAGTTTTTCTAATATGTACGTATTTGTCTTTACTCTGCAACATTGTATTTCCTTATAACGTGGTATTCTTACATATTCTTTCGAGAGAAAACTCTCCTGTGCATTCTATTTTGAGGCTACACACTTAGACATACACGCAACACCAACGCTTTTCGAGTTACAACGTGTTGTTTAGGAAAAACAAGATAATTTTGTACGATGCGTTATTTCCTATCGTAAAGTTTAGGTATTTCTAATACGTACGTATTTGTCTGTACTCTGCAACACTGTATTTCCTTATAAAGTGGTATTCTTCCATATTCTTTCGAGAGAAAACTCTCCTGTGCTTTCTCTTTTCAGGCTACATGCTTAGACATGCACGCAACACCAAAGCTCTTCGAGTTAAAACGTGTTGTTTCGGAAAATCAATATAATTTCACAAGATGTGGGATTTCCTTAAACATGGTATTCTGACATATTTTCGAGTGAAATCTCTCCTGTGTGTTCTCTTTTGAGGCTACAAGCTAAGACATACACGCAACACAAAATCTTTTCGAGTTACAAAGTTTTGTTTAGGAAAAACAAGATAATTTTGCACTATGCGTTATTTCATCTCGTAAAGTTAAGTATTTCCAATATGTATTTGTCTTTACTCTGCAACACTGTATTTCCTTTTAACGTGGTATTCTTACATATTAATTTGAGAGACAATTCTCCTATGCGTTCACTTTTGAGGTTACATGCTTGGACATACACGCAACACCAAATCTTTTCGAGTTACATCGTGTTGTTTAGGAAATATAAGATAATTTTTTACGATGCTTCATTTCATTTCATAAAGTTTAAGTATTTATAATAAGTACGTTTTTGTCTTTACTCTACAACACTGTATTTCCTTATAATGTGGTATTCTTACATAGTCTTTCAAGAGAAAACTCTCCTGTGCGTTCTCTTTTGAGGCTGCACGCTTAGACATACATGCTACACTAAATCTTTTCGAGTTACAACGTGTTGTTTAGGAAATAAAAGATAATTTTGTATGATGCGTTATTTCTTCTTATAAAGTTTAAGTATTTTTAATACGTGCATACTTCTCTTAATTCTGCAACACTGAATTTCCTTATAACGCGGTATTCTTACATATTCAATCGAGAGAAAACTCTCCTGTGCATTCTCTTATGAGGTTACACACTTAGACATACACGCAACACCAAATCTTTTCGAGTTACAACATGTTTTTTTAGGAAATACAAGATAATTTTGTACGAAGCGTTATTTCTTCTGGTAAAGTTTAAGTATTTCTAATACATATGTATTTGTCGTTACTCTGCAACACTGTATTTCCTTGTAATGTGGTATTCTTACATATTCGTTCGAGAGAAAACTCTCCTGTGTGTTATCTTTTGAGGCTACACACTTAGACATACACTTAACACCAAAGCTTTTCGAGGTAAAACATGTTGTTTATGAAATACTAGATAATTTCACACGATGAGGGATTTCCACAAAACGTGGTATTCTGACATGTTTTTTTGAGAGAAAACTCTCCTGTGCATTTTCTTTTGAGGCTCCACGCTTAGTCATACACGCAACACCAAAGCTTTTCGAGTTACAACGTGTTGTTTAGGAAAAACAGGATAATTTCGCACGAGGCGGGATTTCCTTAAAACGTGGTATTCTGACATATTTTTTTTTTGAGAGAAAACACTCCTGTGCGTTCTCTTTAAAGGATACACGCTTAGACATACACGCAACCCCAAATCTTTTCAAGTTACAACGTGTTGTTTAGGAAGTACAAGATAATTTTGTTCGATGCATAATTTCTTCTCGTAAAGTTTAAGTATTTCTAATACGTACGTAATTGTCTTTACTCTGCAACACTGTATTTCCTTATAACGTGGTATTCTTACATTTTTTTTCAAGAGAAAACTCTCCTGTGCGTTTTCTTTTGAGGCTACATGCTTAGACATACACGCAACACCAAAGCTTTTCGAGTTACAACGTGTTGTTTAGGGAAAACAAGATAATTTCGCACAATGCATTATTTGTTCTCGTAAAGTTTAAGTATTTCCAATAAGTACATATTTGTCTTTACTCTGCAACACTGTATTTCCTTATAAAGTTGTATTCTTACATATTCTTTCGAGAGAAAACTCTCCTGTGCGTTCTCTTTTGAGACTATACACTTAGACATACACGCAACACCAAAGCTTTTCGAGTTAAAACATGTTGTTTAGAAAAAACAGGATAATTTCCCACGATGCAGGATTTCCTTAAAACGTGGTAATCTGACATATTTTTTCGAGAGAAAACTCTCCGGTGCTTTCTCATTTGAGGCTACATGCTTAGACATACTTGCAACACCAAATCTTTTCGAGTTACAACATGTTGTTTAGGAAAAACAAGATAATTTTGCACGATGCTTTATTTCTTCTCAAAAAGTTTAAGTATTTCTAATACTTAAGTATTTGTCTTTAATCTGCAACACTGTATTTCCTTATAACGTGGTATTCTAACATATTCTTTCAAGAGAAAACTCTCCTGTGCGTTCTCTTTTGAGGCTGCACGCTTAGACAAAAACGCAACACCAAAGCTTTTCGAGTTACAACAAGTTGTTTAGGAAAAACAAGATAATTTCTTACGATGAAGGATTTCCTTAAAACGTGGTATTCTGACATATTGTTTCGAGAGAAAACTCTCTTGTGCCTTCTCCTTTGAGGCTACTCATTTAGACATACACGCAACAACAAATCTTTTCGAGTTACAACCTGTTTTTTAGGAAATGCAAGATAATTTTGTACGATGCTTAATTTCTTCTCATAAAGTTTAAGTATTTCTAATAAGTACGTATTTCTCTTATTCTGCAACACTGTATTTCCTTATAACGCGGTATTCTTCCATATTCTTTCCAGAGAAAACTCTCTTGTGCTTTCTCTTTTGAGGCTACACGCTTAGACATGCACGCAACACCAAAGCTCTTCGAGTTAAAACGTGTTGTTTCAGAAAAACAATATAATTTCACAAGATGCGGGATTTCCTTAAACATGGTATTCTGACATATTTTTCGAGTGAAAACTCTCCTGTGCGTTCTCTTTTGAGGCTACAAGCTAAGACATACATGCAACACAAAATCTTTTCGAGTTACAAAGTTTTGTTTAGGAAAAACAAGATAATTTTGCACTATGAGTTATTTCTTCTCGTAAAGTTAAGTATTTCCAATACGTATGTATTTGTCTTTACTCTGCAACACTGTATTTCCTTTTAACGTGGTATTCTTACATATTCATTTGAGAGAAAATTCTCCTGTGCGTTCTCTTTTGAGGTTACATGCTTGGACATACACGCAACACCAAATCTTTTCGAGTTACATCGTGTTGTTTAGGAAATACAAGATAATTTTTTACGATGCATCATTTCATTTCATAAAGTTTCAGTATTTATAATAAGTACGTATTTGTCTTTACTCTACAACACTGTATTTCCTTATAACGTGGTATTCTTACATAGTCTTTCAAGAGAAAACTCTCCTGTGCGTTCTCTTTTGAGGCTGCACGCTTAGACATACATGCTACACCAAATCTTTTCGAGTTACAATGTGTTATTTAGGAAATAAAAGATAATTTTGTACGATGCATTATTTCTTCTTATAAAGTTTTTTTAATACGTACGTATTTGTCTTAATTCTGCAACACTGTATTTCCTTATAATGTGGTATTCTTACATATTCAATCGAGAGAAAACTCTCCTGTGCATTCTCTTTTGAGGTTACAGGCTTAGACATACATGAACACCAAATCTTTTCGAGGTAAAACATGTTGTTTATGAAAAACTAGATAATTTCGCACGATGTGGGATTTCCATAAAACGTGGTATTCTGACATATTTTTTTGAGAGAAAACTCTCCTGTGCATTTTCTTTTGAGGCTACACGCTTAGTCATACACGCAACACCAAATCCTTTCGAGTTACAACGTGTTGTTTAGGACAAACAAGATAATTTTGCACGAAGCATTATTTCTTCTCATAAAGTTTAAGTATTTCTAGTACGTACGTATTTGTCTTTAGTCTGCAACACTGTATTTCCTTATAACTTGGTATTCTTACATATTCTTTCAAGAGAAAACTCTCCTGTGTGTTCTGTTTTGAGGCTACACACTTAGACATACACGCAACACCATAGCTTTTCGAGTTACAACGTGTTGTTTAGGAAAAACAAGATAATTTTGCACGATGCTTTATTTCTTCTCAAAAAATTTAAGTATTTCTAATACGTACGTATTTGTCTTTACTCTGTATTTCCTTATAACGTGGTATTCTTACATATCCTTTCAAGAGAAAACTCTCCTCTGCTTTCTCTTTGGAGGCTGCGCACTTAGACAAAAACACAACACCAAAGCTTGTCGAATTACAAAAATTTGTTTAGGAAAAACAAGATAATTTCGCACGATGCGGGATTTCCTTAAAACGTGGTATTCTGACATATTTTTTCGAGAGAAAATTCTCCTGTGGGTTCTCTTTTGAGGCTACACATTTAGATATACAGGCAACACCACATCTTTCGAGTTACAAAAAGTTGTTTAGGAAATACAAGATAATTTTGTACGATGTGTTATTTCTTCTTGTATAGTTTAAGTATTTCTATCAAAACTGTATTTCCTTATAACGTGGTATTCGTACCTATTCTTTCGAGTGAAAACTCTCCTGTGCGTTCTCTTTTGAGGCTACATGCTTAGACATACAAGCAACACCAAAGCTTTTCGAGTTACACTGTGTCGTTTATGAAAAACAAGATAATTTTGCTGGATGCATTATTTCTTCTCGTAAAGTTTAAGTATTTCCAATATGTACGTATGTGTCTTTACTCTGCAACACTGTATTTGCTTATAACGTGGTATTCCTACATATTCTTTCGAAAGAAAACTCTCCTGTGCTTTCTCTTTTGAGGCTTCATGCTTAGACAAAAACACAACACCAAAGCTTTTCGAGTTACAACAAGTTGTTTAGGAAAAACAAGATAATTTCACATGATGCGGGATTTCCTTAAAACGTGGTATTCTGACATATTGTTTCAAGAGAAAACTCTCCGGTGCGTTCTGTTTTGAGGCTACACGCGTAGACATACACACATCACCAAAGCTTTTCGAGTTACAACGTGTTGTTTAGGAAAAACAAGATAATTTCGCACGATGCGGGATTTCCTTAAAACGTGTTATTCTGACATATTTTTTGAGAGAAAACTCTCTTGTGCATTCTCTTTTGATGCAGAACGCTTAGACCTACACGCAACACCAAAGCTTTTCGAGTTACAACGTGTTGTTTAGGAAAAACAAGATAATTTCGCACGATGCGGGATTTCTTTAAAACGTGGTATTCTGACATAGTTTTTAAAGAGAAAATTCTCCTGTGGATTCCCTTTTGAGGCTACACGTTTAGACATACACGAAATAACAAATCTTTTTGAGTTACAACGTGTTGTTTAGGAAATACAAGATAATTTTGTACGATGCATTATTTCTTCTCGTAAAGTTTAAGTATTTCTAATACGTACGTATTTGTCTTTACTCTGCAACACTGTATTTCCTAATAACGTGGTATTCTTACATATTCTTTCGAGAGAAAAACTCTCTTGTGCGTTCTCTTTTGAGGCTACACCCTTAGTCATACACACATCACCAAAGCTTTTCAAATTACAACGTGCTGTTTGGGAAAAACAAGATAACTTCGCACGATGCGGGATTTCCTTAAAACGTGGTATTCTGACATATTTTTTAGATAGAAAAATCTCCTGTGGGTTCTCTTTTTAGGCTACACGTTTAGACATATACGCAACACCAAATCGTTTCGAGTTACAACGTGCTGTTTAGGAAATACAAGACAATTTTGTACGATGCGTTATTACCTCTCATAAAATTTATATATTGCTAATACGTATGTATTTCTCTTTACTCTGCAACACTCTATTTCCTCATAACGTGGTATTCTTACATATTCTTTCAAGAGAAAACTCTCCTGTGAGTTCTCTTTTGATGCTACACGCTTAGAAATACACGCAACACCAAAGCTTTTCGAGTCACAATGTTTTGTTTAGGAAAAACAAGATAATTTTGCGCGATGAGGGATTTCGTTAAACATGGTATACTGACATATTTTTTCGAGAGAAAACTCTCCTGTGCATTCTCTTTTGAGGCTACACGCTTAGACATATATGCAACATCAAATCTTTTCGAGTTACAACGTGTTATTTAGGAAAAACAAGATAATTTTGCATGATGCTTTATTTCTTCTCGTAAAGTTTAAATATTTCTAATACGTATGTATTTGTCTTTCTCTGCAACACTGTATATCATTATAACGTGGTATTCTTACATATTATTTCAAGAGAAATCTCTCCTGTATGTTCTTGTTTGAGGATACACGCTTAGACATACAGGCATCACCAAAGCTTTTCGAGTTACAACATGTGGTTTAGGAAAAACAAGATAATTTCGCACGATGCGGGATTTCCTTAAAACATGGTATTCTGACATATTATTTCGAGAGAAAATTCTCCTGTGGGTTCTGTTTTGAGGCTACACGTTTAGACATACACGCAACACCAAATCTTTTCGAGTTACAACGTGTTGTTTAGGAAATACAAGATAATTTTGTACGATGCGTTATTTCCTATCGTAAAGTTTAGGTATTTCTAATACGTACGTATTTGTCTGTACTCTGCAACACTGTATTTCCTTAAAAAGTGGTATTCTTCCATATTCTTTCGAGAGAAAACTCTCCTGTGCTTTCTCTTTTGAGGCTACATGCTTAGACATGCATGCAACACCAAAGCTCTTCGAGTTAAAACGTGTTGTTTCGGAAAAACAATATAATTTCGCACGATGCGGGATTTCCTTAAAACATGGTATTCTGACATATTTTTCGAGTGAAAACTCTCCTGTGTGTTCTCTTTTGAGACTACAAGCTTAGACATACACGCAACACAAAATCATTTCGAGTTACAAAGTTTTGTTTAGGAAAAACAAGACAATTTTGCACGATGCGTTATTTCTTCTCCTAAAGTTAACTATATCCAATACGTATGTATTTGTCTTTACTCTGCAACACTGTATTTACTTTTAACGTGGTATTCTTACGTATTCTTTTGAGAGAAAACTCTCCTGTGCATTCTCTTTTGAGGCTGCATGCTTAGACATACATGCAACACCAAATCTTTTCAAGTTACAACGTGTTGTTTAGGAAATACAAGATAATTTTGTACGATGTGTTATTTCTTCTCATAAAGTTTAAGTATTTTTAATACGTACGTATTTGTCTTTACTCTGCAACACTGTATTTCCTTATAACGTGGTATTCTTACATAACCATTTGTGAGAAAACTCTCCTGTGCGGTCTCTTTTGAGGCTACATGCTTAGACATACACGCAACACCAAAAATTTTGAGTTACAACATGTTGTTTACGAAAAACAAAATAATTTTGCACGATGCGGGATTTCCTTAAAACGTGGTATTCTGACATATTTTTTCGAGAGAAAATTCTCCTGAGGGTTGTCTTTTGAGGCTACACGTTTAGACATACATGCAACACCAAATCTTTTTGAGTTACAATGTATTGTTTAGGAAATACAAGATAATTTTGTATGATGCGTTATTTCCTCTCATAAAGTTTAAGTGTTTCTAATACATATGTATTTGTCTTTACTCTGCAACACTGTATTTCCTCATAACGTGGTATTCTTACATATTCTTTCAAGAGAAAAGTCTCCTGTTACTTCTCTTTTGAGGCTACACACTTAGACATAATCGCAACACCAAAGCTTTTCGAGTTAAAACATGTTGTTTAGGAAAAACAAGATAATTTCGCACGATGCGAGATTTCCATAAAACTTGGTATTCTGACATATTTTTTCGAGAGAAAACTCTCCTGTGCATTCTCTTTTGAGGCTACACGCTTAGTCATACACGCATCCCCAAAGCTTTTTGAGGTACAACGTGTTGTTTAGGAAAGACAAGATAATTTTGTACAATGCATTATTTCTTCTCAAAAAGTTTAAGTGTTTCCATTACGTACATATTTGTCTTTACTCGACAACACTGTATTTCCTTATAACGTGGTATTCTTACATATTCTTTCGAGAGAAAACACTCCTGTGCTTTCTCTTTTGAGGCTACATGCTTAGACATACACGCAACACCAAAGCTTTTCGTGTTAAAACGTGTTGTTTCGGAAAAACAACATAATTTCTCATGATGCGGAATTTCCTTAAAACGTGGTATTCTGACATATTTTTTGAGTGAAAACTCTCCTGTGCATTCTCTTTTGAGGCTACAAGCTTAGACATACAAACAACACCAAATATTTTCGTGTTACAACGTCTTGTTTAAGAAAAACAAGATAATTTTGCACGATGCATTATTTCTTCTCCTAAAGTTAAGTATTTCCAAAATGTACATATTTTTTTTTTACTCTGCAACTTTGTATTTCCTTATAACGTGGTATTCTTACATATTCATTTGAGAGAAAACTCTCCTGTGCGTTCTCTTTTGAGGCTACATGCTTAGACATACACGCAACACCAAAGATTTTCGAGTTACAATGTGTTGTTTAATAAAAAACAAGATAATTTCGCACGATGTGGGTTTTCCTTAAAACGTGGTATTCCAACATATATTTTTGAGAGAAAATTCTCCAGTGGGTTCTCTTTTGATGCTACACGTTTAGAAATACATGTAACACCAAATCTTTACGAGTTACATCGTGTTGTTTAGGAAATACAAGATAATTTTTTACGATGCGTTATTTCTTTTCATAAAGTTTAAGTATTTCTAATACGTACGTATTTGTCTTTACTCTGCAACACTGTATTTCCTTATAATGTGGTATTCTTACATATTCTTTTGAGAGAAAACTCTCCTGTGCGTTCTCTTTTGAGGTTGCATGCTTAGACATACACGCTACACCAAATCTTTTCGAGTTACAATGTGTTGTTTAGGCAATACAAGATAATTTTGTATGATGCGTTATTTCTTCTCGTAAATTTTATGTATTTCTAATATGTACTTATTTGGCTTTACTCTGTAACACTGTCTTTACTTATAACGTGGTATTCTTACATATTCTTTCGAGAGAAAACTCTCCTGTGCTTTCTCTTTTGAGGCTACACGCTTAGTCATACATGCATCACCAAAGCTTTTCGAGTTACAACGTGTTGTTTAGGAAAAACAAGATAACTTCGCACAATGCAGGATTTCCTTAAAACGTGGTATTCTGACATATTTTTTTGATAGAAAAATCTCCTGTGGGTTCTCTTTTGAGGCTACACATTTAGACATACACGCAACACCAAATCGTTTCGAGTTACAACGTGCTGTTTAGGAAATACAAGATAATTTTGTATGATGCGTTATTACCTCTCATAAAGTTTATGTATTGCTAATACGTACGTATTTGTCTTTTTTCTGCAACACTCTATTTCCTCATAATGTGGTATTCTTACATATTCTTTCGAGAGAAAACTCTCCTGTGCGTTCTCTTTTGAGGCTACACGCTTAGACATACACCCAACACCAAAGCTTTTCGAGTTACAATGTGTTGTTTAGGAAAAACAAGATAATTTCGTACGATGCGGGATTGCGTTAAACGTGGTATACTGACATAGTTTTTTGAGAGAAAACTCTCCTGTGCATTCTCTTTTGAGGCTACACGCTTAGTCATACACGCATCACCAAAGCTTTTCGAGTTCCAACGTGTTGTTTAGGAAATACAAGATAATTTTGTATGATGCATTATTTCTTCTCATAAAGTTTAAGTGTTTCCAATACGTAGGTATTTGTCTTTACTCGGCAACACTGTATTTCCTTATAACGTGGTATTCTTACATATTCTTTCTAGAGAAATCTCTCCTGTGCTTTCTCTTTTGAGGCTACATGCTTAGACATACATGCAACACCAAAGCTTTTCGTGTTCAAACATGTTGTTTCAGAAAAACAACATAATTTCGCACGATGCGGAATTTCCGTAAAACATGGTATTCTGACATATTTTTCGGAGAAAACTCTCCTGTACGTTCTCTTTTGAGGCTACAAGCTTAGACATACACGCAACACCAAATCTTTTCGTGTTACAACCTGTTGTTTAAGAAAAACAAGATAATTTTGCACGATGCATTATTTCTTCTCCTAAAGTTAAGTATTTCCAATATGTACGTATTTGTCTTTACTCTGCAACACTTTATTTCCTTATAACGTGGTATTCTTACATATTCATTTGAGAGAAAACTCTCCTGTGTGTTCTCTTTTGAGTCTAAATGCTTAGACATACACGCCACTCCAAAGCTTTTCGAGTTACAACCTGTTGTTTATTAAAACACAAGATAATTTCGCAGGATGCAGGTTTTCCTTAAAACATGGTATTCTGACATATATTTTTGAGAGAAAATTCTCCAATGGGTTCTCTTTAGATGCTACACGTTTAGACATACATGTAACACCAAATCTTTACGAGTTACATCGTGTTGTTTAGGAAATACAAGATAATTTTTTACAAGGCGTTATTTCTTTTCATAAAGTTTAAGTATTTCTAATACGTACATATTTGTCTTTAATCTGCAACACTGTATTTCCTTATAACGTAGTATTCTTACATATTCTTTTGAGAGAAAAATCTTCTGTGCGTTCTCTTTTGAGGCTGCACGCTTAGACATACACGCTATACCAAATCTTTTTGAGTTACAACATGTTGTTTAATAAAAAACAAGTTAATTTCGCAGGATGCTGGCTTTCCTTAAAACGTGGTATTCTGACATATTTTTTCGAGAGAAAATTCTCCAGTGAGTTCTCTTTTGATTCTACACGTTTAGAAATACATGTAACACCAAATCTTTTCGAGTTACATCGTGGTGTTTAGGAAATACAAGATAATATTTTACGATGCGTTATTTCTTCTCATAAAGTTTAAGTATTTCTAATACGTACATATTTGTCTTTACTCTGTAACACTGTATTTCCTTATAACGTGGTATTCTTACATATTCTTTTGAGAGAAAACTCTCCTGTCCGTTCTCTTTTGAGGCTGCACGCTTAGACATACACGACACACCAAATCTTTTCGAGTTACAACGTGTTGTTTAGGAAACACAAGATAATTTTGTACGATGCGTTATTTCTTCTTGTAAAGTTTAAGTATTTTTAATAATTACTTATTTGTCTTTTCTCTGCAACACTGTATTTCCTTATAACGTGGTATTCTTACATATTCATTTGAGAGAAAACTCTCCTGTGCGTTCTCTTTTGAGACTACACGCTTAGACATACACGCAACACCAAAGCTTTTCGAGTAACACCGTGTTGTTAGGAAAAACAAGATAATTTCGCACGATGATGTACTTCTTTAAAACCTGGTAATCTGACATATTTTTTCGAGAGAAAATTCTCCTCTGGGTTCTCTTTTGAGGCTACATGTTTAGACATACATGCATCACCAAATCTTTTCGAGTTACATCCTGTTGTTTAGGAAATACAAGATAATTTTGTACGATGCGTTATTTCTTCTCATACAGTTTAAGTATTTCTAATATGTACATATTTGTCTTTACTCTGCAACACTATATTTCCTTATAACGTGGTATTCTTACATATTCTTTTGATAGAAAATTGTCCTGTGCGTTCTCTTTTGAGACTGCACAGTTAGACATACGTGCAACACCAAAGCTTTTCGAGTTACAACATGTTGTTTAGGAAAAACAAGATAATTTCGCACGATGATGGATTTCCTTAAAACGTGGTAATCTGACATATTTTTTCGAGAGAAAACTCTCCTGTTGGTTCTTTTTGAGGCTACACATTTAGACATACATGCAACACCAAATCCTTTCGAGTTACAACGTTTTGTTTAGGAAATACAAGATAATTTTGTATGATGCGTTACTTTTCCTCATAAAGTTTAAGTATTTGTATTTGAGCTTAGTACAAGGAGACAAGGATGGTTCAATTCGCATTCTTCTGCATGCTGACCTCCAGTTGAATTCCTGAATTTCTTAGGCAAATTGATGGACCTAGAGAACATCATACTAAGTGAGGTAACCCAGACTCAAAAGATGAATAATGGTATGCACTCACTAATAAGTGGATATTAACCTAGAAACCTGGATTACCCAAAACATAATCTACACATCAAATGAGGTACAAGAAGAGAGGAAGAGTTACCCCTTGTTCTGGAACGATTCAATGAAGCAGTATTTAGCAAAACCAGAACGGGGAAGTTGGAAGGGGTGGGTGGGAGGACAGGGGGAGAGAAGTGTGCTTACAGGACTTTTTCACAGTGGGGGGGATAGGAAAGGGAAAATCATTTGAAATGTAAATAAAAAATATACCAAATTAAAAAAATGTTTAAGTATTTCTAATACGTACGTATTTGTCTTTACTCTGCAACACTGTATTTCCTTATAACGTGGTATTCTTACATATTCATTTGAGAGAAAACTCTCCTGTGCGTTCTCTTTTGAGGCTACACGCTTAGACATACACGCAACACCAAAGCTTTTCGAGGTACAACGTGTTGTTTAGGAAAAACAAGATAATTTCGCAGGATGCGGGTTTTCCTTAAAACGTGGTATTCTGACATTTTTCCGAGAGAAAATTTTCCAGTGGGTTCACTTTTGATGCTACACGTTTAGACATACATGTAACATCAAATCTTTTCGAGTTACATTGTGTTGTTTAGGAAATACAAGATAATATTGTACGATGCGTTATTTCTTCTCATAAAGTTTAAGTATTTCTAATACGTACATATTTGTGTGTACTCTGCAACACTGTATTTCCTTATAACGTGGTATTCTTACATAATCTTTTGAGAGAAATCTCTCGTGTGCATTCTCCTTTGAGGCTGCACGCTTAGACATACACGCAACACCAAATCTTTTCGAGTTACAACGTGTTGTTTAGGAAATACAAGATAATATTGTACGATGCATTGTTTGTTCTTGTAAAGTTTAAGTATTTTTAATACGCACGTTTTTGTCTTTACTCTGCAGCACTGTATTTCCTTATAACGTGGTATTCTTACATATTCATTCGAGAGAAAACTCTCCTTTGCCTTCTCTTTTGAGTCTACACGCTTAGAAATACACGCAACACCAAAGCTTTTCGAGTTACAACGTGTTGTTTAGGAAGAAGAAGATAATTTCGCATGATGCGGTATTTCCTTAAAACGTGGTATTCTGTCATTTTTTTTTCGAGAGAAAACTCTCCTGTGCGTTCTCTTTTGAGGCTACACGCTTAGTCATACAGGCAACACCAAATTTTTTGACTTACAACGTGTTGTTTAGGAAAAACAAGATAATTTTGCAGGATGCGTTATTTCTTCTCATAAAGTTTAAGTATTTCCAATACGTACGTATTTGTCTTTCCTCTGCAACACTGTATTTCCTTATAACTTGGTATTCTTACATATTCTTTCGAGAGAAAACTCTCCTGTGCATTCTCATTTGAGGCTACACACTTAGTCATACACGCATCACTGAAGCTTTTCGAGTTACAACGTGTTGTTTAGGAAAAACAAAATAATTTCGCATGATGCGGGATTTCCTTAAAACGTGGTATTCTGATATATTTTTTTGAGAGAAAATTCTCCTGTGGGTTCTCTTTTGAGGCTACATGTTTAGACATACACGCAACACCAAATCTTTCGAGTTACAACGTGTTGTTTAGGAAATAGAAGATAATTTTGTACGATGCCTTATATCTTCTCGTTATGTTTAAGTATTTCTAATAAGTACGTATTTGTCTTATTCTGCAACACTGTATTTCCTTATAACGTGGTATTCTTACATATTCTCTCTAGAGAAAACTCTCCTGTGCATCCTCTTGTGAGGCTACACACTGAGACATACACGCAACACCAAAGGTTTTCGAGTTCATAGATGTTGTTTAGGAAAAACAAGATAATTTCGCACGATGCAGGATTTCCTTATAACGTGGTATTCTGACATATTTTTTTCGAGAAAAAACACTCCTGTGCGTTCTCTTTTGAGGCTACATGCTTAGTCATACAGGCAACACCAAATCTTTTCGAGTTACAACGTGTTTTTTAGGAAAAACAAGAAAATTCTGCAAGATGCGTTATTTCTTCTCGTAAAGATTAAGTATTTTTAATACGTACGTATTTGTATTTCTTCTGCAACACTGCATTTCCTTATAACGTGGTATTCTTACATATTCTTTCGAGAGAAAACTCTCCTGTGTGTTCTCTTTTGAGGCTACACGCTTAGTCATACACGCATCACCAAAGCTTTTTGAGTTACAACGTGTTGTTTAGGAAAAACAAGATAACTTCGCACGATGTGGGATTTCCTTAAAACGTGGTATTCTGACATATTTTTTCGAGAGAAAACTCTCCTGTGTGTTCTCGTTTGAGGCTACACGGTTAGACATACAAGCAACACCAAAGCTTTTCGAGTTACAACATGTTGTTTAGGAAAAACAAGATGATTTCGCAGGATGCGGGATTTCATTAAAACGTGGTACTCTGACATATTTTTTCGAGAGAAAACTCTCCTGTGCATTCTCTTTTGAGGTTACACGCTTAGACATATATGCAACACCAAAGCTTTTCGAGTTACAACGTGTTTCTTAGGAAATACAAGATAATTTTGTACGATGTATTATTTCTTCGCATAAAGTTTAAGTATTTCTAAATCGTATGTATTTGACTTTACTCTGCAACACTGTATTTCCTTGTAATGTGGTATTCTTACATATTCTATCGAGAGAAAACTCTCCTGTGCGTTATCCTTTGAGGCTACACACTTAGACGTACACGCAACACCAAAGCATTTCGAGTTAAAACATGTTGTTTATGAAAAACTAGATAATTTCACACGATGCAGGATTTCCATTAAACGTGGTATGCTGACATATTTTTTTGAAAGAAAACTTTCCTGTGCATTCTCTTTTGAGGCTACACACTTAGTCATACACGCAACACCAACTCTTTTTGAGTTACAACGTGTTGTTTAGGAAAAACAAGATAATTTTGCACGATGCATTATTTATTCTCGTAAAGTTTAAGTATTTCTAATACGTACGTATTTGCCTTTACTCTGCAACACTGGATTTCCTTATAACGTAGTATTCTTACATATTCTTTCAAGAGAAAACTCTTTTGAGCGTTCTGTTTTGAGGCTACATGCTTAGTAATACACACAACACCAAAGCTTTTCGAGTTACAACGTGTTGTATAGGAAAAACAAGATGATTTCGCACGATGCAGGATTTCGTTAAAATGTGGTACTCTGACATATTTTTTCGAGAGAAAACTCTCCTGTGCGTCCTCTTTTGAGGTTACACGCTTAGACATACACACAACACCAAATCTTTTCGAGTTACATCGTGTTTTTTAGGAAATACAAGATAATTTTGTATGGTGCGTTATTTCTTCTCATAAAGTTTAAGTATTTCTAATACGTACCTATTTGCATTTACTCTGCAACACTGTATTTCCTTATAACGTGGTATTCTTACATATTCTTTCGAGAGAAAAGTCTCCTGTGCATTATCTTTTGAGGCTGCACGCTTAGACATACACGCAACACCAAATCTTTTCCAGTTACAACGTGTTGTTTAGGAAATACAAGATAATTTTGTATGATGCGTTATTTGTTCTTGTAAAGTTTTTTTTTAATACGTACGTTTTTGTCTTTACTCTGAAACACTGTGTTTCCTTATAATGTGGTATTCTTACATATTCATTCGAGAGAAAATTCTCCTTTGCCTTCTCTTTTGAGGCTACACGCTTAGACATACACGCAACTCCAAAGCTTTTCGAGTTATGCAAATCAAAACAACCGTAAGATTTCATCTTACACCAGTCAGAATGGCTAAGATTAAAAATTCAGGAGACAGCAAGTGTTGGAGAGGGTGTGGAGAAAGAGGAACACTCCTCCACTGCTGGTGGGGTTGCAGATTGGTACAACCACTCTGGAAAGCAGTCTGGCGGTTCCTCCGAAAACTGGGCAACTCACTTCCAGAAGATCCTGCTATACCACTCCTGGGCATATACCCAGAAGACTCCCCACCATGTAATAAGGATACATGCTCTACTATGTTCATAGCATCCCTATTTATAATTGCCAGATGCTGGAAAGAACCCAGGTATCACTCAACAGAAGAGTAGATGCAAAGAATGTGGTATATCTACACAATGGAGTACTATTCAGCCATTAGAAACAATGAATTCATGAAATTCTTAGGCAAATAGATGGAGCTAATGAACATCATACTAAGTGAGGTAACCCAGACTCAAAAGGTGAATCATGGTATGCACTCACTAATAAGTGGATATTAACCTAGAAAACTGAAATACCCAAAACCTAATCCACACATCAAATGAGGTACAAGAAGAAAGGAGGTGTGGCCCCTGGTTCTGGAAAGACTCAGTGAAACAGTATTCGGCAAAACCAGAACGGGGAAGTGGGAAGGGGTGGGTGGGAGGACAGGGGAAGGGAAGGGGGCTTACGGGACTTTTGGGGAGTGGGGGGGCTAGAAAAGGGGAAATCATTTGAAATGTAAATAAATTATATCGAATAAAAAAAAGGAAAAACAAGATAATTTTGCACGATTCGGGATTTCCTTAAAACGTGGTATTCTGACATATTTTTTTTTGAGAGAAAACTCTCCTGTGCTGTCTCATTAGTCTATACGCTTAGTCATACAGGCAACACCAAATATTTTCGAATTACAACGTGTTGTTTAGGAAAAAGAAGATAATTCTGAACGATTCGTTATTTATTCTCGTAAAGTTTAAGTATTTTTAATATGTACGTATTTGTCTTTCTTCTGCAACAGTGTATTTCCTTATAACGTGGTATTCATACATATTCTTTCAAGAGAAAAGTCTCTGGTGCGTTCTCTTTTGACGCTACATGCTTAGACATACACGCATGACCAAAGCTTTTCGAATTACCACGTGATGTTTAGGAAAAATAAGATAATTTTGAATGATGCGGAATTTCCTTAAAACATGGTATTCTGACATATTTTTTCGAGAGATAACTCTCTGGTGCATTCTCTTTTTAGGCTACAAGCTTAGACATACACGCAACACCAAATCTTTTCGAGTTAAAACGGGTTGTTTAGAAAAAACAAGATAATTTTGCACGATGCGTTATTACATCTCCTAAACTTTAAGTATTTCAATTAAGTAGGTATTTGTCTTAACTCTGCAACACTGTATTTCCTTATAACATGGTAGTATTACATATTCTTTCGAGAGAAAACTCTCTTGTCCATTCTCTTTTGAGGCTGAACACTTAGACCTCCACGCAACTCCAAAGCTTTTCGAGTTACAACGTGTTGTTTAGGAAAAACAAGATAATTTCGCATGATGCGGGATTTCCTTACAACGTGGTATTCTGACATATTTTTTTCGAGAGAAAATTCTCCTTTGGGTTCTCTTTTGAGACTACATGTTTAGACATACACGAAACACCAAATCTTTACGAGTTACAACGTGTTGTTTAGGAAATACAAGATAATTTTGTACGATGTGTTATTTCTTCTCGTAAAGTTTAAGTATTTCTAATACATAAGTATTTGTCTTTACTCTGCAACACTGTATTTCCTTATAATGTAGTATTCTTACATATTCTTTCGAGAGAAAACTCTCCTGTCCTTCGCTTTTGAGGCAACACGCTTAGACATACACGCAACACCAAAGCTTTTTGAGTTAAAACATGTTGTTTATGAAAAACTAGATAATTTCACACGATGCGGGATTTCCATAAAACGTGGTATTCTGACATTTTTTTTGAGAGAAAAATTTCCTGTGTGTTCTCTTTTGAGGCTACACGCTTAGTCATACACGCAACACCAAATCTTTTTGAGTTACAACGTGTTGTTTAGGAAAAACAAGATAATTTTGCACGATGCATTATTTCTTCTCGTAAATTTTAAGTATTTCTACTACGTAAGTATTTGCCTTTACTCTGCAACACTGTATTTCCTTATAACATAGTATTCTTACATATTTTTCAAGAGAAAACTCTTTTGAGCGTTCTCTTTGGAGGCTACACGCTTAGACCTACACACAACACCAAAGCTTTTCGAGTTACAACGTGTTGTTTAGGAAAAACAAGATGATTTCGCACGATGCGGGTTTTCGTTAAAACGTGGTACTCTGACATATTTTTTCGAGAGAAAACTCTCCTGTGCATCCTCTTTTGAAGTTACACGCTTAGACATACACACAACACCAAATCATTTCGAGTTACAACGTGTTTTTTAGGAAATACAAGATAATTTTGTACGGGCGTTATTTCTTCTCATAAAGTTTAAGTATTTCTAATACGTACCTATTTGTATTTACTCTGCAACACTGTATTTCCTTATAATGTGGTATTCTTACATATTCTTTCGAGAGAAAAGTCTCCTGTGCATTCTCTTTTGAGGCTGCATGCTTAGACATACACGCAACACCAAATCTTTTCAAGTTCCAACGTGTTGTTTAGGAAATACAAGATAATTTTGTACAATGCGTTATTTGTTCTTGTAAAGTTTAAGTATTTTTAATACGTACGTTTTTGTCTTTACTCTGCAACACTGTGTTTCCTTATAGCGTGATATTCTTACATATTAATTCAAGAGAAAACTCTCCTTTGCCTTCTCTTTTGAGGCTACATGCTTAGACATACACGCAACTCCAAAGCTTTTTGAGTTACAACTTGTTGTTTAGGAAAAACAAGATAATTTCACACGATGTGGGATTTCCTTAAAACGTGGTATTCTGATATATTTTTTTGAGAGAAAACTCTCCTGTGCTGTCTCATTAGTCTACACGCTTAGTCATACAGGCAACACCAAATATTTTCGGGTTACAACGTGTTGTTTAGGAAAAAGAAGATAATTTTGAACGATTCGTTATTTATTCTCGTAAAGTTTAAGTATTTTTAATACATACGTATTTGTCTTTCTTCTACAACACTGTATTTCCTTATAACGTGGTATTCATACATATTCTTTTGAGAGAAAACTCTCTGGTGCGTTCTCTTTTGACGCTACATGCTTAGACATACACACATCACAAAAGCTTTTCGAGTTACAACGTGTTGTTTAGGAAAAACGAGATAATTTTGCATGATGCGGGATTTCCTTAAAACATGGTATTCTGACATATTTTTTCGAGAGAAAACTCTCCTGTGCATTCTCTTTTCAGGCTACAAGCTTAGACATACACGCAACACCAAATCTTTTCGAGTTAAAACGGGTTGTTTAGCAAAAACAAGATAATTTTGCACGATGCGTTATTACATCTCCTAAACGTTAAGTATTTCCATTAAGTAGGTATTTGTCTTAACTCTGAAACACTGTATTTCCTTATAACGTGGTATTATTACATATTCTTTCGAGAGAAAACTCTCTTGTCCATTCTCTTTTGAGGCTGAACACTTAGACCTTCATGCAACTCCAAAGCTTTTAGAGTTACAACGTGTTGTTTCGGAAAAACAAGATAATTTCGGACGATGCGGGATTTCCTTAAAACGTGGTATTCTGGCATAATTTTTGGAGAGAAAATTCTCCTGTGGGTTCTCTTTTGAGGCTACACGTTTAGACATACACGAAACACCAAATCTTTTCGAGTTACAACGTGTTGTTTAGGAAATACAAGATAATTTTGTACGATGTGTTATTTCTTCTTGTAAAATTTAAGAATTTCTAATACGTAAGTATTTGTCTTTACTCTGCAACACTGTATTTCCTTATAACGTGGTATTCTTACATATTCTTTAGAGAGAAAACTCTCCTGTCCTTCGCTTTTGAGGCAACACGCTTAGACATACACGCAACACCAAAGATCTTCGAGTTAAAACATGTTGTTTCGGAAAAACAATATAATTTCACACAATGCGGGATTTCCTTAAAACATGGTATTCTGACATATTTTTCAAGAGAAAACTCTCCTGTGCGTTCTCTATCGAGGCTACAAGCTTAGACATACACGCAACACAAAATCCTTTCGAGTTACAAAGTTTTGTTTAGGAAAAATAAGATAATTTTGCATGATGCATTATTTCTTCTTGTAAATTTAAGTATTTCTAATACGTATGTATTTGTCTTTACTCTGCAACACTGTACATTCTTTTAACGTGGTGTTCTTACATATTCTTTCGAAGGAAAACTCTCCTGTGCATTCTGTATTGAGGCTACACACTGAGACATGCACGCAAACCAAAGCTTTTCGAGTTAAAACATGTTGCTTAGGAAAAACAAGATAATTTCGCACGATGCGGGATTTCCTTAGTGCGTGATATTTTGACATATTTTTCGAGAGAAAACTCTCCTGTGCGTTCTCTTTTGAGGCTACATGCTTAGACATACATGCCACAACAAATCTTTCCGAGTTACAACGTGTTGTTTAGGAAATACAAGATAATTTTGTACGATGCATTATTTCTTCTCGTAAGTTTAAGTATTTCTAATATGTACGTATTTGTGTTTATTCTGCAAAACTGTTTTTCCTTGTTACGTGGTATTCTTACATATTCTTGGGAGAGAAAACTCTCCTGTGCATTCACTTTTGAGGCTACACACTTAGACATACACGCAACACCAAAGCTTTTCGAGTTAAAACATGTTATTTAGGAAAAACAAGATAATTTCGCACGATGCGGGATTTCCTTAAAACGTGGTATTCTGACATATTTTTTTTGGAGAGAAAACTCTCCTGTGTGTGCTCTTTTGAGGCTACATGCTTAGACATACACGCAACACCAAATCTTTTCGAGTTACAACGGGTTGTTTAGGAAATATAAGATAATTTTGTATGATGCGTTATTTCTTCACATAAAGTTTAAGTATTTCTAATACGTACATATTTGTCTTTACTCTGCAACAGTGTTTTTCCTTGTAACGTGGTATTCTTACATATTCTTTCGAGAGAAAATTCTCCTGTGTGTTCTCTTTTGAGGCTACACGCTTAGACATACACGCATCACCAAAGCTTTTCGGGTTACAACGTGTTGTTTAGGAAAAAAAAGACAATTACTTATGATGCGGGATTTCCTTAAAACGTGGTATTCTGACATATTTTTTCAAGAGAAAATTCTCCTGTGCATTCTCTTTTGAGGCTACACACTTAGCCATACACGCCACACCAAATCTTTTCGAGTTACAACGTGCTGTTTAGGAAATACAAGATAATTTTGTATGATGTGTTATTACTTCTCCTAAAGTTTAAGTATTTCTAATATGGACATATTTGTCTTTACTCTGCAAAACTGTATTTCCTTGTAACTTGGTATTCTTACATAATCTTGTGAGAGAAAACTCTGCTGTGTGTTCTCTTTAGAGTCTACACCCTTAGACACACACGGAACACCACAGCTTTTCGAGTTACAACGGGTTGTTTAGGAAAAATAAGATAATTTCGCACGAAGCAGGATTTCCTTAAAACATGGTATTCTCACATATTTTTTTGAGAGAAAATTCTCCTGTGGGTTCTCTTTTGAGGCAACACTTTTAGACATACACACAACACCAAATCTTTTCGAGTTACAATGTGTGCGTTCTCTTTTGAGGGTACACGCTTAGACATACACGGAACACCAAAGCTTTTCGAGTTACAACATGTAGTTTAGGAAAAACAAGATAATTCTGCAAGATGCGAGATTTCTTTAAAACGTGGTATTCCGACATATTTTTTCGAGAGAAAACTCTCCTGTGCATTCCCCTTTGAGGCTACATGCTTAGACATACATGCAACACCAAATCCTTTCGAGTTACAACGCGTTGTTTAGGAAATACAAGATAATTTTGTACGATTCATTATTTCTTCTCGTAAAGTTTAAGTATTTCGAATACATACGTATTTGTCTTTATTCTGCAACACTGTATTTCCTTGATATGTGGTATTCTTACCTATTCTTTCGAGAGAAAACTCTCCTGTGCATTCTCTTCTGAGGCTACACGCTTAGACATACATGCAACACCAAAGCTTTTCGAGTTACAACGTGTTGTTTAGGAAAAACAGATAATTTCGCACGATGCAAGATTTCCTTAAATCGTGGTATTCTGACATATTTTTTCGAGATAAAACTCTCCTGTGCGTTCTCTTTTGAGGCTACATGCTTAGACATACACGCAACACCAAATCTTTGCGAGTTACAACGCATTGTTTAGGAAATACAAATTAATTTTGCATGATGCGTTATATCTTCTTCTAAAGTTTAGGTATTTCCTATACATACCTATTTCTCTTTACTCTGCAACACTGTATTTCCTTATAACGTGGTATTCTTACATATTGTTTCGAGAAAAAAAATCTTCTGTGCGTTCTCTTTTGAGTCTGCACCCTTAGATATACAGGCAACACCAAAGCTTTTCCAGTTACCATGTGTTGTACAAGATAATTTTGTTCGAGGCGTTAATTCTTCTCGTAAAGTTTAAGTATTTCTAATAAGTATGTATTTGTATTTACTCTGCAACACTGGATTTCCTTATAAAGTGGTATTCTTACATATTCTTTCGAGAGAAAACTGTCTTCTGCCTTCTCTTTTGAGGCTGCATGCTTAGACATACACGCAACAACAAAGCTTTTAGAGTTACAACTTGTTGTTTAGGAAAAAGAAGATAATTTCGCAAGATGCGGGATTTCCTTAAAACATGGTATTCTGATATATTTTTTCGAGAGAAAATTCTCCTGTGGGTACTCTTTTGAGGCTACACGCTTAGACATACACGCACCACCAAATCTTTTCGAGTTACAACGTGTTGTTTAGGATATACAAGATAATTTTCCAGGATGCATTATTTCTTCTCCTAAAGTTTAAGTATTTCCAATACGTACTTATTTGTCTTTACTCTGCAATAGTGTATTTCCTTATAACGTGGTATTCTTACATATTCTTTCAAGAGAAAACTCTCCTGTGCATTCTCTTTTGAGGCTGCACGCTTAGACATACACGCAACACCAAAGCTTTTCGGATTTCAAGTTGTTCTCTAGGAAGTGCAAAATAATTTTGTACGGAGCGTTATTTCTTCTTGTAAAGCTTGAGTATTTCTAATACATACGTATTTGTCTTTACTCTGCAACACTGTATTTCCTTCTAACGTGGTGTTCTAAAATATTCTTTCGAGAGAAAACTCTCCTGTGCATTCTCTTCTGAGGCTACACACTTAGACAAACATGCAACACCAAAGCTTTTCGAGTAAAACGAGTTGTTTAGGAATAACAAGATAATATCGCACAATGCTGGATTTCTTTAAAACGTGGTATTATGACATATTTTTTCGAGAGAAATCTCTCCTTTGTGTTCTATTTTGAGGCTACACGCTTAGTCATACACGCAAAACCAAATCTTTTCGAGTTACAACGTGTTGTTTAGGAAAAACAAGATAATTTTGCATGATGCAATATTTCTTCTCGAAAAGTTTAAGTATTTCTAATACGTACGTATTTGTCTTTACTCTGCAACACTGTTGTCCGTTATAACGTGGAATTCTTACATATTCCTTCGAGAGAAATCTCTCCTGTGCGTTCTCTTTTGAGGCTACACTCGTAGACATACAGGCAACACCAAAGCTTTTCGAGTTACAACGTGTTATTTAGGAAAAACAAGATAATTTCGCATGATGCGGTATTTCCTTAAACGTGGTATTTTGACATATTTTTTCTATAGGAAATTCTTCTGTGGGTTCACTTATGAGGCTACACATTTAGACATACATGCAACACCAAATCTTTTCGAGTTACAACGTGTTGTTTAGGAAAAACAAGATAATTTTTCACGATGCGTTATTTCTTCTCATAAAGTTTAAGTATTTCCAACACGTTCGTATTTGTCTTTAATCTGCAACACGGTATTTTCTTATAACGTGGTATTCTTACATATTCTTTGGAGAGAAAACTCTCCTGTGTGTTCTCTTTTGAGGCTACAAGCTTAGACATACACGCAACACCAAATCTTTTCGAGTTACAACGTGTTATTTAGGAAAAACAAGATAATTTTGCACGATGCGTTATTTCTTCTCATAAAGTTTAAGTATTTCCAACACGTACGTATTTGTCTTTAATCTGCAACACGGTATTTTCTTATAACGTGGTATTCTTACATATACTTTCGAGAGAAAACTCTCCTGTGTGTTCTCTTTTGAGGCTGCATGATTACACATACACGCAACACCAAAGCTTTTCGAGTTACAACGTGTTGTTAAGGAAAAACAAGATAATTTCGCACGATGCGAGATTTCCTAAAATCGTGCTATTCTGACATATTTTTTCGAGAGAAAACTCTCCTGTGCGTTCTCTTTTGAGGCTACATGCTTAGACATAGACACAACACCAAATCTTTTCGAGTTACGACGTGATGTTTAGGAAATACAAGATAATTTTGTATGATGCATTATTTCTTCTCGTAAAGTTTAAGAATTTTAAATATGTATGTATTTGTCTTTACTCTGCAACACTGCAACACTGTATTTCCTTGTAACGTGGTATTCTTACATATTCTTTCGAGAGAAAACTCTCCTGTGCGTTCTCTTTTGAGGCTACACATTTAGACATACACGCAACACCAAAGGTTTTCGAGTTACAACGTGTTGTTTTATGAAAAACAAGATAATTTCGCATGATGCGGGATTTCCTTAAAACGTGGTATTCTGACATATTTTTTTCGAGAGAAAACTCTCCTGTGCATTCTCCTTTGAGGCTACCAGCTTAGACATACACGCAACACCAAATCTCTTCAAGTTACAACGTGTTATTTAGGAACAACAAAATAATTTTGTATGATGCGTTATTTCTTCTCGTAAAGTTTAAGTATTTCTAATACGTACATATTTGTCTTTACTCTGCAACACTGTATTTCCTTGTAACGTGGTATTCTTACATATTCTTTCGAGAGAAAATTCTCCTGAATGTTCTCTTTTGGGGCTGCACTCTTAGACATACAGGCAACACCAAAGCTTTTCGAGATACAACGTGTTGTTAAGGAAAAACAAGATAATTTCGCAGGATGAGGGATTTCCTTAAAACGTGGTATTCTTACATATTCTTTCGAGAGAAAACACTCCTGTGCATTCTCTTTTGAGGCTGCCCCCTCATACATACACTCAACACCAAAGCTTTTCTAGTTACAACGTGTTATTTCGGAAAAACAAGATAATTTCGCACGATGCATGATTTCCTTAAAACGTGGTATTCTGACTTATTTTTTCGAGAGAAATCTCTCCTGTGCGTTGTCTTTTGCGGCTACAAGCTTAGACATACAGGCAACACCAAATCTTTTCGAATTTCAACTTGTTGTTTAGGAAATACAAGATAAATTTGTACGGAGCGTTATTTCTTCTCGTAAACTTTAAGTATTTCAAATCCGTACGTATTTGTCTTTACTCTGAAACATTGTATTTCCTTATAACATGGTATTCTGACATATTCTTTCAAAAGAAAACTCTCCTGTGCGTTCTTGTCTAAGGCTACACACTTAGACATACACGCAAGACCAAACCTTTTCGAGTTAAAAACGTGTTGTTTAGGAAAAACAAGATAATTTCGCACAATGCTGGATTTCCTTAAAACGTGGTATTCTGACATATTTTTCGAGAGAAAATTCTCCTCTGCGTTCTATTTTGAGGCTACATGCTTAGTCATACACGCAACACCAAATCTTTTAGAGTTACAACGTGTTGTGTAGGAAAAAGAAGATAATTTTGCATGATGCGTTATTTCTTCTCCTAAAGTTTAAGTATTTCTAATACGTACTTATTTGTTTTTAGTCTGCAACACTGTATTCCGTTATAATGTGGAATTCTTACATATTCTTTCGAGAGAAAACTCTCCTGTGCATTTTCTTTGGAGGCTACACGCTTAGACATACACGCAACACTGAATCTTTTCGAGTTACAATGTGTTGTTTAGGAAATACAAGATAATTTTTTACGTTGCTTTATTTCTTCTCATAAAGTTTAAGTATTTCTAATATGTACGTATTTGTATTTACTCTGCAACACTGGATTTCTTTATAACGTGGTATTCTTACATATACTTTCGAGTGAAAACTCTCCTGTGCATTCTATTTGATGCTACATGCTTAGACATACACGCAACACCAAAGCTTTTCGAGTTACAACGTGTTGTTTAGGAAAAATAAGATAATTTCGCACCATGCGGGATTTCCTAAAAACGTGGTATTCTGACATAATTTTTCGAGAGAAAACTCTCCTGTGCATTCTCCTTTGATGCTACAAGCTTAGACATACACGCAATACCAAATCTTTTCGAGTTACAACGTGTTGTTTAGGAAATACAAGATAATTTTTTACGTTGCGTTATTTCTTCTCATAAAGTTTAAGTATTTCTAATACGTATGTATTTGTATTTACTCTGCAACACTGGATTTTTTTATAACGTGGTATTCTTACATATTCTTTCGAGAGAAAACCCTTGTGCATTCTATTTGAGGCTACATGCTTAGACAAACACGCAACACCACAACTTTTCGAGTTACAACGTGTTGTTTAGGAAAAACAGGATAATTTCGCACGATGCGGGATTTCCTAAAAACGTGATATTCTGACATTATTTTTCAAGTCAAAACTCTCCTGTGCATTCTCGTTTGAGGCTACAAGCTCAGACATACACGCAACACAAAATCTTTTCGAGTTACAACGTGTTGTTTAGGAAAAACAAGATAATTTTGCATGATGCGTTATATCTTCTTGTAAAGTTTAAGTATTTCCTATACATACGTATTTGTCTTTACTCTGCAACACTGTATGTCCTTAAAACGTGGTATTCTTATATATTGTTTCGAGAGAAAACTCTTCTGTGCATTCTCTTTTGAGGCTGCATCCTTAGACATACACGCAACACCAAAGCTTTTCGAGTTACAACGTGTTATATAGGAAATACAAGATAATTTTGTATGATGCCCTTTTTCTTCTCGTAAAGTTTAAGTATTTCTAATACGTACGTATTTGTATTTACTCTGCAGCACTGTATTTCCTTGTAACGTGGTGTTCTGACATATTCTTTCAACAGAAAACTCTCCTGTGCATTCTCTTCTGAGGCTACACACTTAGACAAACATGCAACACCAAAGCTTTTCGAGTTAAAACGAGTTGTTTAGGAAAAACAAGATAATATCGCACAATGCTGGATTTCTTTAAAACGTGGTATTCTGACATATTTTTTCGAGAGAAATCTCTCCTGTGCATTCTCTTTTGAGGCTACACGCTTAGTCATACACGCAAAACCAAATCTTTTCTAGTTACAACATGTTGTTTAGGAAAAACAAGATAATTTTGCATGATGCTATATTTCTTCTCATAAAGTTAAAGTATTTCTAATTCGTACGTATTTGTCTTTACTCTGCAACACTGTATTACGTTATAACGTGGAATTCTTACATATTCTTTCAAGAGAAATATCTCCTGTGCGTCCCCTTTTGAGGCTACACACTTAGACATACACGCAACATCAAAGCATTTCGAGTTACAACGTGTTGTTTTGGAAAAACAAGATAATTTCGCATGATTCGGTATTTCCTTAAACGTGGTATTCTGACTTTTTTTTTTTTTTTGATAGGAAATTCTCCTGTGGAATCGCTTTTGAGGCTACACATTTAGACATACACGCAACACCAAATCTTTTCGAGTTACAACGTGTTGTTTAGGAAAAACAAGATAATTTTTGCACGATGCGTTATTTCTTCTCGTAAATTTTAAGTATTTCTAATACGTACGTATTTTTCTTTACTCAGCAACACTGTATTTCCTTATAACGTGGTATTCTTACATATTCTTTCGAGAGAAAATTCTCCTCTTCATTCTCTTTTGAGGCTACACTCTTAGACATACACGCAAGACCAAATCATTTCGAGTTACAACGTGTTGTTTAGGAAAAACAAGAAAATTTCGCACGATGCGGGACTCCCTTAAAATGTGGTATTCTGACATATTTTTTCGAGAAAAACTCTCCTGTGGATTTCCTTTTGAGGCTACACATTTAGATTTACAAGCAACACCAAATCTTTTTGAGTTACAACGTGTTGTTTAGGATATACAAGATAATTTTGTACGATGCATTATTTCTTCTCATAAAGTTTAAGTATTTCTAATACGTACTTATTTGTCTTTACTCAACAAAACTGTATTTGCCTATAACGTGGTATTCTTACATATTCTTTCGAGAGTAAACTCTCCTTTGCATTCTCATTTGAGACTACACGCTTAGACATACACGAAACACCAAAGCTTTTCTAGTTACAATGTGTTGTTTAGGAAAAACAGGATAATTTCGCACGATGCGCGATTTTCTTAAAACGGGGTATTCTGACATGTTTTTTCGAGAGAAAACTCTCCTGTGTGTTCTCTTTTGAGGCTACAAGCTTAGACATACACGCAACACCAAATCTTTTCGAGTTACAATATGTTATTTAGGAAAAACAAGATAATTTTGCACGATGCGTTATTTCTTCTCGTAAAGTTTAAGTATTTCCAATACGTCTGTATTTGTCTTTAATCTGCAACACGTTATTTTCTTAGAATGTGGTATTCTTACATATTCTTTCGAGTGAAAACTCTCCTGTGCATTCTCTTATGAGGCTGCACGCTAAGACATACATGCAACACCAAAGCTTTTCGAGGTACAATGTGTTGTTTAGGAAAAACAAGATAATTTCGCAAGATGAGGGATTTCCTTAAAACGCGGTATTCTGACATATTTTTTCAAGAGAAAACACACCTTTGCATTGCATTCTCCTTTGAGGCTACCAGCTTAGACATACACGCAACACCAAATCTTTTCAAGTTACAATGTGTTATTTAGGAAAAACAAGATAATTTTGCAAATGCGTTATTTCTTCTTGTGAAGTTTAAGTATTTCCAATATGTACATATTGGTCTTTAATCTGCAACACTGTATTTCCTTATAACGTGGTATTCTTACATATTCTTTTGAGTAAAAACTCTCCTGTGCATTCTCTTACGAGGCTGCATGCTAAGACATACGCGCAACACCAAAGCTTTTCAAGGTACAATGTGTTTTTTAGGAAAAACAGGATAATTTCGCACGAGGCGAGATTTCCTAAAAACGTGGTATTCTGACTTATTTTTTCGAGAGAAAACATTCCTGTGTGTTCTCTTTTGAGGCTACACGCTTAGAGATACACCCAACACCAAATCTTTTCGAGTTACAACGTGTTATTTAGGAAAAACAAGATAATTTTGCACGATGCGTTATTTCTTCTCGTAAAGTTTAAGTATTTCCAATACATACGTATTTGTCTTTAATCTGCAACATGGTATTTTCTTATAACGTGGTATTCTTACATATTCTTTCGAGTGAAAACTCTCCTGTGCATTCTCTTATGAGGCTGCACGCTAAGACAGACACGCAACACTGAAGCTTTTCGAGGTACAACGTGTTGTTTCGGAAAAACAAGATAATTTCGCACGATGCGGGATTTCCTTAAAACGTGGTATTCTGACATATTTTTTCGAGAGAAAACTCTCCTATGCATTCTCTTTTGAGGCTACCAGCTTAGACATACACGCAACACCAAATCTTTTCCAGTTACAACGTGTTATTTAGGAAAAACAAGATAATTTTGCACGATGCGTTAATTCTTCTTGTAAAGTTTAAGTATTTCCAATACGTACATATTTGTCTTTAATCTGCAACACTGTATTTCCTTATAACGTGGTATTTTTACATATTCTTTCAAGTAAAAACTCTCCTGTGTGTTCCCTTTTGAGGCTGCACGCTAAGACATACACACAACACCAAAGCTTTTCGAGGTACAAAGTGTTGTTTAGGAAAAACAGGATAATTTCGCACGATGCGGGATTTTCTAAAAATGTGGTATTCTGACATATTTTTTCAAGAGAAAACTCTCCTGTGTGTTCTCTTTTGGGGCTACACGCTTAGACATGCACACAAAACCAAATCTTTTCGAGTTACAACGTGTTGTTTAGGAAATACAAGATAATTTTGCATGATGAGTTATATCTTCTCGTAAAGTTTAAGTTTTTCCTATAGGTACATATTTGTCTTTACTCTGCCACATTGTATTTCCTTATAACGTGGTATTCTTACAAATTGTTTCGAGAGAAAACTCTCCTGCACGTTCTCTTTTGAGGCTGCATCCTTAGACATACATGCAACAGCAAAGCTTTTCGAGTTACAACGTGTTGTATAGGAAATACAAGATAATTTTGTACGATGCGTTATTTCTTCTAGTAAAGTTTAAGTATTTCTAATACGTACATATTTGTATTTACTCTGCAACACTGGATTTTCTTATAACGTGGTATTCTTACATATTCTTTCGAGAGAAAACTCTCTTCTGCCTTCTCTTTTGAGGCTGCACGCTTAGACATACAGGTAACACCAAAGCTTTTCGAGTTACAACGTGTTGTTTAGGAAAAACAAGATAATTTCGCACGATGCGGGATTTCCTAAAATTGTGCTATTCTGACATATTTTTTTTCGAGAGAAAACTCTCCTGTGCGTTCTCTTTTGAGGCTACACGCTTAGACATACACACAACACCAAATCTTTTCGAGTTACAACGTGATGTTTAGGAAATACAAGATAATTTTGTATGATGCATTATTTCTTTTCGTAAACTTTAAGTATTTCAAATATGTATGTATTTGTCTTTACTCTGCAACACTGTATTTCCTTGTAACGTGGTATTCTTACATATTCTTTAGAGTAAAAACACTCCTGTGCGTTCCCTTATGAGGCTGCACGCTAAGACATACACGCAACACCAAAGCTTTTCGAGGTACAAAGTGTTGTTTAGGAAAAACAGGATAATTTCACACGATGCAGGATTTCCTAAAAACGTGGTATTCTGACATATTTTTTCAAGAGAAAACTCTCCTGTGTGTTTTCTTTTGAGGCTACACGCTTATACATACACGCAAAACCAAATCTTTTCTAGTTACAACGTGCTGTTTAGGAAATACAAGATAATTTTGCATGATGAGTTATATCTTCTCGTAAAGTTTAAGTTTTTCCTATACGTATATATTTGTCTTTACTCTGCAACACTGTATTTCCTTATAAAGTGGTATTCTTACGAATTGTTTCAAGAGAAAACTCTCCTGTGCATTCTCTTTTGAGGCTGCATCCTTAGACATACACGCAACAGCAAAGCTTTTCGAGTTACAACGTGTTGTATAGGAAGTACAAGATAATTTTGTACGATACGTTATTTCTTCTCGTAAAGTTTAAGTATTTCTAATATGTACGTATTTGTATTTACTCTGCAACACTGGATTTCCTTATAAAGTGGTATTCTTACATATTCTTTCGAGAGAAAACTCTCTTCTGCCTTCTCTTTTGAGGCTGCACACTTAGACATACACGCAACACCAAAGCTTTTCGAGTTACAACGTGTTGTTTAGGAAAAACAAGATAATTTCGCACGATGCGGGATTTCCTAAAATCGTGCTATTCTGACATATTTTTTCGAGGGAAAACTCTTCTGTGCATTCTCTTTTGAGGCTACACGCTTAGACATACACACAACACCAAATCCTTTCGAGTTACAACGTGATGTTTAGGAAATACAAGATAATTTTGTACTATGCATTATTTCTTTTCGTAAAGTTTAAGTATTTCAAATATGTATGTATTTGTCTTTGCTCTGCAACACTGTATTTCCTTGTAATGTGGTATTCTTACATATTCTTTCGAGAGAAAACTCTCCTGTGCGTTCTCTTTTGAGGCTACACATTTAGACATACACGCAACACCAAAGCTTTTCGAGTTACAACATGTTGTTTTATGAAAAACAAGATTATTTCGCACGATGCGGGATTTCCTTAAAACGTGGTATTCTGACATATTTTTTCGAGAAAAAAACTCTCCTTTGCATTCTCCTTTGAGGCTACCAGCTTAGACATACACGCAACACCAAATCTTTTCAAGTTACAGCGTGTTATTTAGGAAAAACAAGATAATTTTACACTATGCCATATTTCTGCTTGTAAAGTTTAAGTATTTCCATTACATAAGTATTTGTCTTTAATCTACAACATTGTATTTCCTTATTAATTGTATTCTTATATATTCTTTCGAGTGAAAACTCTCCTGTGCGTTTTCTTTTGAGGCTACACGTTTAGACATACAAGCAACACCAAAGCTTTTCGAGGTACAACTTGTTGTTTGGGCAAAACCGGATAATTTCACATGATGCGGGAATTCCTAAAATCGTGTATTCTGACATATTTTTTCAAGAGAAAACTCTCCTGTGCGTTCTCTTTTGAGGCTACACGCTTAGACCTACACGCAACACCAAATCTTTTCGAGTTACAATGTGTTGTTTAGGAAATACAGGATAATTTTTTTACGATGCTTTATTTCTTCTCGTAAAATTTAAGTATTTCTAATACGTACGTATTTGTCTTTACTCTGCAACACTGCATTTCCTTGTCACATGGTATTCTTACATATTCTTGCGAGAGAAAATTCTCCAGTGCGTTCTCTTTTGAGGCTGCACGCTTAGACATACAGGCAACACCAAAGCTTTCGTGATACAACGTGTTGTTAAGGAAAAACAATATAATTTGGCAAGATGCGGGATTTCCTTAAAACATGCTTTCTTTACATATTCTTGAGGCTGCACCCTTATACATACACTCAACACCAAAGCTTTTTGAGTTACAACGTATTGTTTAGGAAAAACAAGATAATTTCTCACGATGCAGGATTTCCTTAAAACGTGGTATTCTGACATATTTTTTTCGAGAAAAATATCTCCTGTGCGTTGTCTTTTGCGGCTACAAGCTTAGACATACACGCACCACCAAATCTTTTCGAATTTCAACTTGTTGGTTAGGAAATACAAGATAAATTTGTACGGAGCATTATTTCTTCTCCTAAACTTTACGTAGTTCTATTAGGTACGTATTTGTCTTTACTCTGAAACACTGTATTTCCTTGTAACATGGTATTCTGACATATTCTTTCGAAAGAAAACTCTCCTGTGCGTTCTATTCTGAGGCTACACACTTAGACGTACACGCAACACCAAAACATTTCAAGTTAAAACGTGTTGGTTAGGAAAAACAAGATAATTTCGCACAATGCTGGATTTCCTTAAAACGTGGTATTCTGACATATTTTTCGAGAGAAAACTCTCCTGTGCATTCTCTTTTGGGGCTACATGCTTAGTCATACACGCAACACCAAATCTTTTCGAGTTACAACGTGTTGTGTAGGAAAAAGAAGATAATTTTGCATGATGGGTTATTTCTTCTCGTAAAATTTCAGTATTTCTAATACGTACGTATTTTTTTTTTACTCTGCAACACTGTATTCCGTTATAACGTGGAATTCTTACATATTCTTTCGAGAGAAAACTCTCCTGTGCGTTCTCCTTTGAGGCTACACGTTTAGCCATACACACAACACCAAATCTTTTCGGGTTACAACTTGTTGTTTAGGAAATACAAGATAATATTTTACGTTGCGTTATTTCTTCTCATAAAGTTTAAGTATTTCTAATACGTACGTATTTGTACTTAATCTGTAACACAGGATTTCTTTATAACGTGGTATTCTTACATATTCTTTCGAGAGAAAACTCTCCTGTGCGTTCTATTTGAGGCTACATGCTTATAAATATACGCAACACCAAATCCTTTCGAGTTACAACGTGTTGTTTAGGAAACACAAGATAATTTTGCACGATGCATTATTTCTTCTTGTAAATTTTAAGTATTTCTAATACGTACGTATTTGTCTTTACTCTGCAACACTGTATTTCCTTATAACATGGTATTCTTACATATTCTTTCGAGAGAAAATTCTCCTCTTCATTCTCTTTTGAGGCTACACTCTTAGACATACACGCAACCCCAAATCATTTCGAGTTACAACGTGTTGTTTAGGAAAAACAAGATAATTTCGCAAGATGCGGGATTTCCTTAAAACGTGGTATTCTGACATATTTTTCGAGAAAAATTCTCCTGTGGGTTCTCTTTTGAGGCTACACATTTAGGCTTACAAGCAACACCAAATCTTTTCGAGTTACAACGTGTTGTTTAGGATATACAAGTTAATTTTTTGCGATGCGTTATTTCTTCTCGTAAAGTTTAAGTATTTCTAATATGTACATATTTGTCTTTACTCTGCAACACTGCATTGCTTATAACGTGGTATTCTTACATATTCTTTCGGGAGTAAACTCTCCTGTGTGCTCTCTTTTGAGGCTACACGCTTAGACATACACGCAACACCGAATCTTTTCCAGTTACAACGTGTTGTTTAAGAAATACAAGATAATTTTTTACGTTGCGTTATTTCTCCTCATAAAGTTTAAGTGTTTCCAATACGTACGTATTTGTATTTACTCTGCAACACTGGATTTCCTTATAACGTGGTATTCTTACATATTCCTTTGATAGAAAACTCTCCTGTGCGTTCTATTTGAGGCTACATGCTTAGACATACACGTAACAGCAAAGCTTTTTGAGTTACAACGTGTTGTTTAGGAAAAACAAGATAATTTTGCATGATGCGTTATATCTTCTCTTAAAGTTTAAGTATTTCCTATACGTACGCATTTGTCTTTACTCTGCAACACTGTATTTCCTTATAACGTGGTATTCTTACATATTGTTTCGAGAGAAAACTCTCCTGTGCGTACTCTTTTGAGGCTGCACCCGTAGACATATACGCAACACCAAAGCTTTTTGAGTTACAACGTGTTGTATAGGAAATAGAAGATAATTTTGTACGATGCGTTATTTCTTCTCATAAAGTTTAAGTATTTCTAATATGTACGTATTTGTATTTATGCTGCAACACTGGATTTCCTTATAACGTGGTATTCTTACATTTTCTTTCAAGTGAAAACTCTCCTGTGCATTCTCTTTTGAGGCTGCATGCTAAGACATACATGCAACACCAAAGCTTTTCGAGGTACAACGTGTTGTTTAGGAAAAACAGGATAATTTCGCACAATGGGGGAATTCCTAAAAACGTGGTATTCTGACATATTTTTTTTGAGAGAAAACTCTCCTGTGCATTCTCTTTTGAGGCTACACGCTTAGACATACACACAACACCAAATCCTTTCGAGTTACAATGTGTTGTTTAGGAAATACAAGAGAATTTTGTACGATGCATTATTTCTTCTGGTAAAGTTTAAGTATTTCTAATACGTACGTATTTGTCTTTACCCTGCAACACTGTATTTCCTTGTAACGTGGTATTCATACATATTCTTTCAAGAGAAAATTCTCCTGTGCATTCTCTTTTGAGGCTGCACGCTTAGACATACAGGCAACACCAAATCATTTCGAGATACAACGTGTTGTTAAGGAAAAAGAAGATAATTTCGCAAGATGCAGGATTTCCTTAAAACGTGTTATTCTTGCATATTCTTTCAAGAGAAAACACTCCTGTGCGTTCTCTTTTGAGGCTGCACCCTTATACATACACTCAACTCCAAAGCTTTTTGAGTTACAACGTGTTGTTTAGGAAAAACAAGATAATTTCGCACGATGCGAGATTTTCTTAAAACGTGGTATTCTGACATATTTTTTCAAGAGAAAACTCTCCTGTGCGTTGTCTTTTATGGCTACAAGCTTAGACATACACGCAACAACAAATCCTTTCGAATTTCATCTTGTTGTTTAGGAAATACAAGTTAAATTTGTATGGAGCATTATTTCTTCTCATAAACTTTAAGTATTTCTACTACGTACCTATTTGTCTTAATCTGAAACAGTGTATTTCCTTGTAACTTGGTATTCTGACATATTCTTTCGAAAGAAAACTCTCCTGTGCGTTCTCTTCTGAGGCTACACACTTAGACATACACACAACATCAAAGCTTTTCGAGTTAAAACATGTTGTTTAGGAAAAACAAGATAATTTCGCACAATCCTAGATTTCCTTAAAACGTGGTATTCTGACATATTTTTCAAGAGAAAACTCTCCTGTGCATTCTCTTTTGAGGCTACATGCTTAGTCATACACGCAACACCAAATCTATTCGAGGTACAACGTGTTGTTTAGGATATACAAGCTAATTTTGTACGATGCATTATTTCTTCTCGTAAAGTTTAAGTATTTCTAATACGTACGTATTTGTTTTTACTCTGCCACACTGTATTCCGTTATAACGTGGAATTCTTACATATTCTTTCGAGAGAAAACTCTCCTGTGCGTTCTCTTTTGAGGCTACACGCTTAGACATACACGCAACACCGAATCTTTTCGAGTTACAACGTGTTGTTTAGGAAATACTAGATAATTTTTATGTTGTTTTATTTCTTCTCATAAAGTTTAAGTATTTCTAATACGTACATATTTGTATTTACTCTGCAACACTGGATTTCCTTATAACGTGGTATTCTTACATATTCTTTCGAGAGAAAACTCTCCTGTGCTTTTTTTTGAGGCTACATGCTTAGACAGACACGCAACACCAAAGCTTTTCGAGTTACAATGTGTTGTTTAGGAAAAACAAGATAGTTTCGCACGATGCGGGATTTCCTAAAAATGTGGTATTCTGACATATTTTTTCGAGAGTAAACTCTCCTGTGCATTCTCCTTTGAGGCTACAAGCTTAGACATACACGCAACACCAAATCTTTTCGTGTTACAACGTGTTGTTTAGGAAAAACATGATAATTTTACATGATGCGTTATATCTTCTTGTAAAGTTTAAGTATTTCCTATAGGTACGTATTTGTCTTTATTCTGCAACACTGTATTTCCTTATAACATGGTATTCTTACATATTGTTTTGAGAGAAAACTCTCCTGTGCGTTCTCTTTTGAGGCTTCACGCTTAGACATACACACCACACCAAAGCTTTTCGAGTTACAATGTGTTGTATAGGAAATACAAAATAAATTTGTACGATGCGTTATTTCTTCTCGTAAAGTTTAAGTATTTCTAATACGTACGTATTTGTGTTTGCTCTGCAACACTCTATTTCCTGAATATGTGGTATTCCTACATATTCTTTCGAAAGAAAACTCTCCTGTGCGCTCTCTTTTGAGGCTATACGCTTAAACATACACGAACCACCAAATCCTTTCGAGTTACAACGAGTTGTTTCAGATATACAAGATAATTTGGCAGGATGTGTTATTTCTTCCCGTAAAGTTTAAGTATTTCTAATACATACGAATTTGTCTTTACTCTGCAACACTCT